>NC_061522.1:3512500-3667500 GCF_022379125.1 Scophthalmus maximus | reverse complement strand
ATCTTCGAGTCCTGTTGAGTTTTTTAGCGGAGAGGGAGTAAGTCTTCCCACGCCTACATCTGCACTCTACGCACAGCTGACGCAAATACTGTCCGTGTACAATAAGCATGGTTACCTGCACGACACACGGGCTTTGATACATTGGGGTTGCATAACTTTTGGTCATGTTTGCTCTCCCTCCTTGAGACGTCAGGAATAAATACCTTCTGAATAACGTCAGAAATAACTAACTAACCGCCCTGCATGAACCTCCGTCCCCGAAGTCGGTGTCGGACTGGCGAGCCTGAATGTGATGAATCGCGGATATAAAGACAGATGAGGACAGAGGACCGGTGAGATGAGGAGATGGGCAGCGCAAGGATGAACCAGTTCGGTCCGGACTCATGCGGAGAACAAGCCACTGAGCAGCGTGACCGCCAAATGATCTAATGGGCAAATGAAGCCGTCGGTAGCGGCTGCTGTTCGGTCGGGGAGCGACATCAATATTTTACAGCTGCACACACACACACACCAAAAAAAACAAAACTGGAGGTGTGGCTGTGCGGAAGGTGCCACCCAGATCCTGTAGGGTTTTACCCCCACCTGTTTGTTCACTCGGAAGCTGCGAGGAGGAGGCGCGGGACTCTTCTTTTTTAAAAGCATCCGAGAGCCGTGGAACCTGTTTTTCCGTGTCTGAGGCTCAGGGGGCGGACGAGCAGGTTGTCTCTCTTCCAGTCCGCATGGTGACAGATACTCAACCCCCGATTCAACCCCCGGCGGCTGTGAACGCAGGTTGAACATCGTCAGTGATTGGATGGGCCCCTCCCGTTCCCGAACGCATCCATTCACAAGATCACACGAGACACGTATCTGCAGACTTGATGGAATGACGGTGGACTGGTTGGAACATTTCACCACATTGCCCAACCCCTAACTGACAATGTTCAACCTACGTTCACACCGATACACACTTGTATATATATATACATATATACACACGTAATTTAATACTTCTACACTCAATGCCTCCAGTGAAACCTACTCAGACCTTCTCCGGCTTACGCTGCAATCCATAATGCATTTCTCATCTCGCCCTTGTTCCTTCCTTTAGGAGAAAAGCCCTACGTCTGCCCGTACGAAGGCTGCAGCAAGCGCTACTCCAACTCCAGCGACCGCTTCAAACACACCCGCACACACTACGTGGACAAGCCGTACTACTGCAAGATGGCCGGCTGCCTGAAGCGCTACACCGATCCCAGCTCGCTGCGCAAGCACATCAAGGCCCACGGGCACTTTGTCGCCCCGGAGCAAGGCGCCCCCAGGTCGGGGCTGGGGTCGGGGCTGGGCCTGCCCGGGCACCAGAGCGCCGCTGAACTGCCGTCCGTAGGCGGAGCCCACATCATCATACCCGGGGCAGCGGCGGCTCTCCTCGGGGGTCTCGGGGCCTCATTGCCCCTGTCCGCCTACTGCCACGCCAGAGCCCTGGGCCACCACGGGGCCCCGCTCTTCTCGGTGGGAGGCGGCAGCGGCGTGGGGCCGCTGGGCCTCTCGGACTCCCGCCTGTTGCACTTTGGACTCTCGGCCGCCTCCATGTTGGGGCTGGGGGCTCTGGGGGGTCTGGGCCGCATGGTGGCTAAGGAGATGGTGGGCGAGGAGCAAGAGGAAGACGGAGAGGTGTTGAACCTGTCTGCCGGGGTGGGCCCGAGACGCAGTGACGCTTTCTCCTGGGTGGTTGTTCCGCCAAGGGCGCTCCTCCTCAAGCCAGCTGCCGTCAGCTAGGACGGGGAAATCCACCATTCCAAGAAGAACCAGGGAGTGTTTGTGTGTGTGTGTGTGTGTGTGTGTGTGTGTGTGTGTGTGTGAGAGAGAATTCCCAGAAATACATGACTGTAATGTGTCATTCCACAAAGAAAGACAGAAGTCTTTGTCTTTGTCAGCCATGTTTTCGCACCATGCATGTCTCAGTCGCCTCACGACCTAAAGGAGACCTTCGCCCGTGTGACTATAAAAAAAATGTGATGCATCTCGCCATGCGGAGCCGTTTGTCTCTGGCCGAGCTTCCGACGTGTCCTTCTCCGACGTCTGCCAACAAAGGTTTGGGACAGCGATATTTTTTGTACAGGTCCATGATTGGACCCCCCCGACTTTTAATGCGGCGCCGTCGTCGGCTCGACATTTTTGAACTCTTCCCCCGGTCCTGATGCAAATATCCACCCGGTGGTTCTGCACGCGCACAGCGACAGTAGTGAGCCTCCATTCCTGCTGCGACGGCGGGACGTCCGGCGACGGGTGACGTAGGGAGGGATGTCAACTCTTCAGCGGCTGGCGCGGATATTAATTATTTAATATTGTCAACTCGAGCGACAATATTAAATAATTAAACAATTAGATAATTAAACTCCAATAGTTTTCCGGGTGGTGGGCGGACGCTGTAGAGGAGGTTCATCTCCAAAGCTCTGGCGAGACACACATCCATCCGCACGGCGCGGTGCGGACCACGTGAGACAGATGTGTGCGATTTGGGTGAACTGATCCTTTTTTGTTTTTTTCATATTCCAAGATTATTGGCTCTTCGTCGTTCGACCCGACACCTCGACCTCGTGCTCGATGAGCATTTCACCGCAGACAATCGACCTGTACCAGGTTTACTGAGCCACGTGCACTTATCATTTCTTTCCACTTGTTCTGTCCGACAACCCCCACTGACTGCTGCGTTCTCCCAGACGAGAAGAAAGAAGAGATGCAGGATTACGGGGCGCAAATGGGGAAATACAGTCCATACTCAATAATGTAACGTAAAATGGACTTCGTTATGACCTGCATATGTTGCATCCATGTATCGGTATATAGGTGTTTCCTTTAGGCGAAGTAAAGAGCTTGTGCAATCGAGGGGTTCAATTTCAAAATGAGAGATAAACCACTTCAGAGGAATTTGATTCCCACAAGATGACGACTGACTTTCCCCCAAAAAAACAAAAAACAATATTGTTTGTGAATATAATCGTGTATTCGAACAGATTTTCGCCTGCTCAAAGAGATTCCAAGGGCCACGGAGAGTCCTTGGAATCGAACCCCTTCGTGGCGACGCTTGATGCCGCGTGACTCGTTTATCCGGTGCCGGAAAAATCTGGCGTGTGTGCAATATGAACTGAGAGGGCTGCGTCTTTGGCGAGGGCCCCGGCGAGCAAAAAGACAAACCTCCCGGGGAGCGGACGCCAAGCGAGTCGGTGTCGCCCGTGGTGAGAGGCTCTCCGCTGCCGCGTGGCTCGTTGGGACCCGGAGAGGCCGTGACACAGAACATCGTCGGGGACATTCACACACACACACACACACACACACACACACACACACACATGTGTGTGTGTGTGTGTGTGTGTGTGTGCGCTACGGCGTGTGACAAAAGTTGACCATGTGATTTTTTTTTCTCTTTTTCAAGTCACAAGAAAACAACAACAACAACCTGAATCGACGTAAGTGAATGTAAGGTTTGCAGTTTTAATCTTTCAGCCAATTCTTCTTCTTCGCGCCGCTTATGGACACAGAGACAATGACCGCGATAGGATCGGCGATTTGCCTTTTAGACGAGAGGCAACCGAGTAACGCTTCCAACCAGGAAACGCGGTAGACAAGGGTGTGTATTAGTCAAATTCACGGGTACACATTTGCTTTTGATAATCAAAAGGTACACAAGGGGAAACCGCACTGCGGTCGGTTTATTTCTTTCCGGAAGGGGAAATGTTTGACGACGGCCACGCGTGGCCTGTAACCGCGCTGTTGTTTAGCTTCTACTCTCTGTTTGCACATTGATCAGTATTTCAACGGTGTCCAAGTGCCTCGTGTTTCAACCGAGATATATATCACACGTTATATGATTAAAAAAAAAAGAAGAAAAAAAAAGAGGAAATATTTACGCAAATGTAAAAGTGTATAAATCTACTTTTCATGACATTTTTTTTTATTTTTTGTTGTTGTTGTTGTTGTTGTTGAAAAAAAGTGATATTTTAATAATGTTGACAACAGATGTGATTTGTACATCAGGGCCGCCTGCAACACTTTCTCTGAAGAAGTCACCGCTGTCGATGACTATGACGATGACTCCGCCAAAAATAAACACCAGCGAGTGAAACAAACCCAAACGCTTCAGATTGTGTCTTGTGTGTCTGTCACGGCGACGCCCGTCATGAGAAATCTGTTTGTCGAGCGCAGTGGAGGAGCACCGACAAGGAGACTCGTGTGTACAACTGGATTCTTGAGCTCACATCAAGTACAGGGGGGGGGGGGGGGGGGGGGGGGGGGGTAATAGTGTCGCTGTGCACTGTCATTCGTCCTTTATGGTCCAACTGCAAAATTGATATTTGAGTGAGATATTCTCAGTTTAGTAGTCCCACAAAAATGCTAATTTGACACATGACGTGGTTGATGTGGTTCCTTCCAACCACAAAGTACGTGTGGCAATAATGCCGTTTCATAAAGACGTCGTCGTGATGTCCTACGGCGCCAAATGATTTCTCGAAATGTGAACGGGCGGTAGATCACTGTGATACGTCACAGACGTCCCCCCCCCGCCGCACGACCCTACGTCCCTTCTTGTGGATCCGCGTCGACGTCAGGTTGTGTCCACAGTCCCCCGGGATGCAGAGGTCCCTCGAAGAGAATTCATTTTGGGAAGCGAAGCATGACGTCGCTCATGGTACGACGGGGGGGGGGGCAACTTCTGATCGACACAGTGTTGAGATTGTCCCTCGCTATCCCCATATCCCTATGTGGGGACGCCTCGGCCTTCCCAAAGCCCACCGTGTGGTGGCGACGCCGCCAAGCTCGGCGCCAAGGGGGCGTGGTTCCCTCAAGAGGAGGCCAAGGACAGAAGGCTCCCAGACGACAGCCGCGCGGCCACACCCACCCACACCTCACCGTCATATCGGTCCACAGCAACCAGACACTGAGGGAGACAACGTGTCCGCACCTGCTGTCTCCCATAGTTCTTTCGGCGAACGGGGAACTTTTCTTTCAAAAGCAATAATGGTTCACCAGAGTACGACATAGTAGCTGTGAATGTAGAGGTTGGGGGGGGGGGGGGGGGGGGCAGGGGCCAGGGGCCAGGGGCCGGGGGCCGGCGGCAGCCATTTTGTTTTCCTTATGTCTGGAACCACCTTCTGGAGAAACTGGCACAATCTTTTAAAGCTGGTGTCGAAACATTTCTTTCGACTGGGATTTAAAAAAACTTTTTATCAAAGTTGTAAAATGTTATTTTGGTTCAAAGTGCAAAGAGCAAATAGATAAGCGAGCATCGCCAACCAGCGCTCCCCCTCTCCCTCATTCTCTCTCTATTCCTCCCTCTCTCCCCCTCTCCCTCATTCTCTCTCTATTCCTCCCTCTCTCCCCCTCTCCCTCATTCTCTCTCTATTCCTCCCTCTCTCCCCCTCTCCCTCATTCTCTCTCTATTCCTCCCTCTCTCATTCTCTCTCTATTCCCCCTCTCCCTCATTCTCTCTCTATTCCTCCCTCTCTCATTCTCTCTCTTTTCCTCCCCCCCTCCCTCTCTCCCCCTCCCCCCTCTCTCCCCCTCCCTCTCTCCCCCTCCCTCTCTCTCCCCTCCTCCCTCTCTCTCCCCCTCCCTCTCTCCCTCTCTCTCCCTCTCTCTCTCCTCCTCCCCCTCTCTCCCCCCCTCCCTCTCTCCCCCTCCCCCCTCTCTCCCCTCCTCCCTCTCTCTCCCCCTCCCTCTCTCCCTCTCTCTCCCTCTCTCTCTCCTCCTCCCCCTCTCTCCCTCCCTCTCCCTCTCTCTCCCCCCCCTCTCTCTCTCTCCTCCCTCTCTCTCTCCTCCTCTCCCTCCCTCTCCCTCTCCCCCCCCCCTCTCTCTCTCTCTCTCCCCCCTCCCTCCCTCCCTCCCTCTCCCTCTCTCCCCCCCTCTCTCTCCCCCCCCCTCTCTCTCTCTCCTCCCTCTCTCTCTCTCCTCCTCCCTCTCTCTCTCTCCCCTCCCTCCCTCCTCCTCCCTCTCTCTCCTCCTCCCTCCCTCCCTTTCTCTCTCTCTCCTCCTCCCTCCCTCTCCCCTCCCTCTCTCTCTCTCTCCCCCTCCCTCTCTCTCTCCTCCTCCCTCCCTCTCCCCTCCCTCTCTCTCCCCCTCCCCCTCTCTCTCTCCCTCCCCCTCCCCCTCCCTCTCTCTCTCTCTCCTCCCTCTCCCTCCTCCTCCCTCTCTCTCCTCCTCCCTCCCTCCCTCTCTCTCTCTCTCCTCCTCCCTCCCTCTCCCCTCCCTCTCTCTCCCCCTCCCCCTCCCCCTCCCTCTCTCTCTCTCTCCTCCTCCCTCCCTCTCCCCTCCCTCTCTCTCTCTCTCCTCCTCCCTCTCTCTCCTCCTCCCTCTCTCTCTCTCTCTCTCCTCCCTCCCTCTCTCTCCTCCTCCCTATCTCTCTCTCTCTCTCCCCTCCCTCTCTCTCCTCCCTCTCTCTCTCCCTCCCTCCCTCCTCCTCCCTCTCTCTCCTCCTCCCTCCCTCCCTCTCTCTCTCTCTCCTCCTCCCTCTCTCTCCTCCCCCCCCCCCCCCCCCCCCCCCCCCCCCTCGGATCACCTGCGGGCTGCTGCTGCGGGGCAGGGCGGACAGATCGCTCCGTGGACAGGGCGGAGGTCACATGACGTCAGGTGTGATCTGTGTGGATGTGATGCAGAGCCCCGTGAGGAGGCGGACGGTTGACGACAGTCATGGGGGATCAAGGAACGGACTCCGGTGTGACCGGGCTGAAAAGGTAAGGTTCGCTCCCTTCACACTGCAAAACGGACCGTTCTCCCCCAGGAGGGGGCTTTGTACAACCCGTTACACTTTGATCACCGGTGGCTCATCGGCTTCCAAAGTTGAATAAAACAAACAAACAAACAAACAAACAAACTCCGCGGAAGGAAAAACCACAGAGGAAACAAGGTGCGTGTTTTATTTGCGGAAGCGCGACAGTGGCGATTTGTTACCGGCTCAGAAACACACACACACACACACACACACTCACTCACACTCTCACACACACACACACACTCACTCACACACTCACTCACTCACACACACACACACACTCACACTCACACACACACACACACACACACACACTCACACACACTCACACAAATCTGCGTCCGTGTCTTTAGTGGAATATCACAATCGATGGCTCATTGTCGCCGGAACTAAACTCAACATTTGGCGGGTTTTTGCTCCAAAACGTGAAAAAAAGGGAAAAAAGTGTGATTTTTTTTTTCCTCCCACAGTCCCTGTTTTTTGTAAAAAACAGATTTACATTCTTATTTGTTAACCTTTGTTATATTTCCCCCAAAAAAACGATGGAGGAGGGAAGGACGAGTCCGTCTGTGACATTTCGCACCAAAACGTTAATAGAAGGAGGGAAAGTGTGATTTTTATTTTCCTTCTCCCCACAGTCACTTTTTGTGTAAAACCAGATTTTCATTGTTACTTGTGAACTTTTCTCATATTCCCCCCCTCCACAAAAAAAAGAGGGAGGAGGGAAGGACGAGTTTATTTGTATGCAAATTTCCACAACAAAGAAATCCAAAGCGCTTAAAAGCGCTGCGAAGAAAAACTGGTTTGGGTCGAGAGGAGCCAGAAGAGTTGTGTAACCCTTGTGTGTGAGTGGCTGCTCATGACAATCTGCAGTCGCAGCCTATGGCAGCACAACGACAAGAGATGGGTTCAGCTCCAACTGTGAACGCTATCAAAGAAAGAGGAAGGTTTTAAAATTCCAACTTTAAATTGTGGCGAGGGCTTCTGCCTCCCTGACACAGACCGGGGGAGTCGGTTCCCAGAGGAGCAGGAGCCTGGTTTGCTGAAGGGCTCCTGCCTCCCGGCCTACGCTCGCGGTCGCTCACGGGAACACGATGCGTTGCCAGGGCGAGGTGATCCATTGGGACGGGACGGAGCCACGAGCTCTGTGAGATATATATATATATATATAGGGAGCGAGCGGTCGCAGAGATGCTGAAGCTGGAGGAGATTGTGATCTCGCGTTCCAGTTCCTCGTCAGATTACCTGGAGGACATCCTGACAGTAATGAATCATGTCCAGTCCAGTCCAGAAGGGACATGTGGATGGATGGCGAAAAAGGCAAACATTACAAAGCCAAATCCTCTCGAGCAAAGATCAATACTAAAGTAAGGTGTGGGGTCGCGCCGGTCCACCTTCTCCCAGCTCCGATACCGACCCGATACCGGTGAATTGTGGGGCGTCTGTATCTCCTTCCTCTCACAAAGGAAGCTCCAGTGGACCCTATGCCAAAGCAAATAGGAAAGGAAGCATTGAAGCTCCGTTCCTATGCATTTAGAGAATCCGAACAGCTCCTATCATGGCTGCCGATCGAACACTTCCGGGTCACGTCAAGATTAAGGAATCTTCCTGAGACAATTTGACAATTCCACCGCACCCAATGTTCCATCAAGCGAAGGTGTCAGATGACGACTCTGGCGTTCTCCGTTTCCTTCTGGCGGAGCTCAGGTGACATCAGTCAGGAGATGGTGGAGTACAGGGTGACAGGCAGGCCTTGCGAGGCTTTTACCGTTTTAGGGGGTGCGGTTAGATTGGGAGTGGCTAGCTGCAGGTATAGATTGGACTCTTGGTATTTAAACAACCAGTCCACTGTAACGTGGGTTTTTAGTATCGGTAGCTGCTGCTGGCTACAGTTGTTTCATGCGCCTGTTTATTTCAGTATGCAAAATACTTCTGCAATAGGCCACTTTTATTGAAGATGGCATCACCATGGAGCTGTGTGGCAGGTCTCATTTATTGCTCTTTAATATAGGAGTGTTGGTATTAAGGATTAAAACTAACAACTGTTTATATATATAACTAATTGAGAAAGAAGAGACTATTTGTGTCATGATCTCGTGTTTTTGTATTCGCCGTTTTATTTTGAATTAGTTTTTGGGCTTCCTGTTTCCCTGGCTCGTGTCTGTTCACTTTGTTTTTCCTGTGTCTCCTGCCACTGTGATTGTCTGCACCTGTTCCTAATGTGTCTCACCTGTGTTCTATTAGCCCCGCCCACCTTGTGTGTACTTAGTCTCTGTGCTTCCCTTCGTCTGTGTCAGGTCGTCTGTTGTTTTTCCCCCCAGTCTGTCCTGAGTCGTCTGTTGTTTTTCCCCCAGTCTGTCCTGAGTCGTCTGTTCCTGTGGTTTTCCCCGGTCTGTTTCTGCTGTTCACCCCGAGTCCGTTTACCTGTGATTTTTCCCCTGGCTCCAGTTTTCAGTTTTCCTTTTTACTACGCAGTGTAAGGGAGAGTTGTTTGTTTTATTATTAAATATCGTTTTTTGCCACATCCTGCATTTGGGTCCAGCTCCCTGCTCTCCTACCTGACAATCTGTTGCTATATGATGATCCCATTTGAACTATCTATCCATATTACTTACAAAAATGATCCGTTGTAGTGTAAAGCACATTGTAATAAAATGTAATTTTTTATCAGTTGTCTTATTTTGTATGGGTCCATTATGAGCAATGTAATGTTTAACCAGAACACGGTTTATTGTATTGAATTTTATATTATAATTGTTGTATATGTTGGACATTGGAAAAAAATCATAACATTGATCTCAGCCATATGGCCCATCCTTAATGTAGAAAGATTTGTGTCATTGTGGAGTGATATACTCACCAGTATTCAATTTTTCTTTCTTGTCACTTTAGAGGGGATGTTGAGGGCCTGTGTCGTCAGAGGAGGCCCATGCTTCACTGCTGGTTCCAGGTCCTGCTCGGTCTAGTGCTCGTGGTGTTGTTCTTCAGTCTGTCGAGCAGCTTGCTGTCGTCGTGGAGCCCCTTTCCACTCCACGAGCACTACCAGTTTTGGAATATGACCCAAGAGCTTCAACTCTTTCAGTCTGACAAAGCGCTTCCTACTGTAGCGCCTACGGGTAGTCAGTACCACGAAGCTTACCCACGCAACTACCACTTTATTATGGATAACAAAGAGGTGTGTGAAACCAGAACCCCTTTCCTGGTCCTGATGGTTCCGGTGGCACCAAGTAACGTGGGAGCTCGGGACGCCATCCGGCAGACATGGGGCAACAGCAGCATTGTTCGGGGAGAGGTGGTGCTCACTCTCTTCATGCTCGGCCTCTCAGGAGGAGATGGCGTTGAGCAGCAGCAAGAGAAGCTCAAACAGGAGAATCTTCAGCACTACGACCTGATCCAGAGTGACTTCATGGACACCTACATCAATCTGACCATCAAAACCATGGTGATCATGGACTGGCTGGCCACCCGCTGCCAAACAGCCGCATACGCCATGAAGATTGACTCGGACATGTTCTTGAACATTGACAATCTGGTGACAATGCTGCAGATGCCTGTAATCCCCAAGGAGAACTACCTGACCGGGATGCTTATGTGGGACAGGCCGGTTGTCCGTTCAAAGGACTCCAAGTGGTATGTCTCTGAGGAGTTGTACCCAGAACCCTTGTACCCGACCTACACACTGGGCATGGGATATGTCTTCTCCAACGATCTTCCAGAGAAATTCGTGGCAGTCTCAAAATCAACAAAGCCCTTTCACATAGAGGACGCTTACATCGGAATGTGCATGAAAAAGCTTGGACTTGCGCCCACATCGGCACCAAATCCCTCCCAGTTCAAGGCCTACAACGTGAAATATGATCGCTGTGAATACTCCAAGATCATCACCTACATCCTTGCCACTTCACAAGAGTTGATAAACTACTGGAACGACTTGCACAAGCCTGAGCCACCTTGTTAGGACAATGACTACTACCAATGCACAGAGACATCTCTTGACTTACAGGTTCGGTGGCAGGGGGAATTGGGAAACTTTAACTTATTTACAGATTGCTACTGTACCGGTATATCATTCTCACACACCCCTCGTTTTCAGAAATATGATTAAAGAATACACACCTGGAATGAATACTGACGTTTCTTAACAACTGCTCTATTAAAAATAGTCGCTATGTTTTACTTTGGTGTATTTAAAACTCCCAGAGTTTGCCACCAAAGACAATTACGAAGGAAGTGTTTATTTGCTTTGATATGAAGCAGTGAAAGTGGAAATGTGATTGTAATTGTAGGTGCCCTGATGGGCCTTTTAATGAGACGGCTTATGAATTGTTTGCGCTGCGGTTGCACTTGCAGGACAAATGCAGCAGAAACGTGGCAAAGAGTCAAGACTTGTAGATAATGGAACAAATGCACGTTTAGAAAACAAAACAAACGAGTGGTAGGAGAGGTTCCTCAACACGTTTGCTAGGCCATAAGTACATTGTAGGGAGGAATGTTGAAAACACTCAACTATGCTCACAATCCTCACCTCTTAAGTGAGAGAAGCCATTGAGAACTGACAGAAAGGTGAAAAGTTATTTTTTCATATTTGTTGAGCATTTCAAATAACAATAAAAAAAGCCAATCTATAATGTACTCCTTTGAAAATGATTTGTAAAATAAAAGGACAGAAAGTTTGACTAAATATTTCTTGAAGGTTTTATGCGTTCTTTCGCCCTCGGGCTCCTTGTCCCCGTTCACCCTGCTGTTTCCCTTGTAGCTCTTCAATGAGCTGAATCGTCTTCGATGAGGCGGCCCGGAAATGAAGTTGCTTGAATCAGAATCAGGAGAGACAGAGGTTGTTTTTTATATTGTGATATGTTTTGATTTTGTGTCTCTTTGTGTTGATGAAGTCCGTGGTTTTGGTTTTATTAAAGGTTTTCGATCGTTGACTTGGGTCGGTGGTGGATATTTGTATTTGCAACATTCATAGAGAAATTCTACTTTTACTACCCTGTGTTTGTATTTCTGAAGTTTTCAATTCAACTTGAATATTATGCAGCACAGACATATAGTGTGCCGCTCAAATAGGCCTATACAAATACAACATAGATTCTTAATAAACATCTTTTTCGAAATTATGAAATGATAGTGGCATCGTTTCCAATGCAGGATATATTTTGCATTTCCTTATGGTAATATATAATAATAATAATAATACATTTTGAGCACTTTCATTGCTAAAAGCAATCTCTAAGTGATATATATATATATATATATATACATACACACTTATATACACATATATATTATATATATATACATAAATATATACATATATATATTTATATGCACATTAATGGCAATAACAATCTATATAAAATCTATTTTTGATTTAATGTCATACCTATTTTGCTGCTGCAACATACAATGTGAAAATATGTGCCAGGTGTGTTCTCTTAAAAAAAAATCGTTTAAAATAATGCACAGAAAAAAGCCCCAGGACTTTACGTTCTTTCTACGTCATCGACCGCTCCGCCGTGATTGGTTGCTCGGAGCGTTGTGCCATTGTCATGTCAGCAGGTGGCGCTGATTCGCCGCAACTGCGCTCTTTGTGTGACCGGAGACCGACAGAGAACAAGCGAACCGCTCCGACTGCGTCATGACGCGTGGTCCTGCTGAGCGCGATGGACCCGCCGAGCCCGAGGTCACCCGCTGCTCCCTGCAGCCCTCTCCCGGTTAGTGAGAAAATGACATGCGTCACCGGAAGGCCAGATGTCCCAGTTTTCCCACCAGCACTTGAACGCAGCAAACATATAATTAGCCAATACGGTCACCGACACAGGTGATTGTGGTGTTTTTCAAATCTCCATCATAAACTGCTTAAGTTGGGGCCTTACTTTGTTAAGCATTAACCCAAAGTGTCAACTCATCAGCTCGTCGTCTGTTCGAAAGTCCATGTCTCCTGGTTGTGTTTACTACCTGGACTCTGGTCGTGTCCTCACCTGCCAGGTGTATCTTGTCAATGGGACGAGCCACACACTTAATGGGATAGTTAAATGTACGAATTACTTATTCGTAGTTAGTACGTCGCCTCGTGGAGACGGTGATCAGCGATGTCATTTGACGGAGTTTGGAGGAGAAGTGGAAGTAGTGGAAGTCTCCGTCCCACTGTTGCAGAGGAGACCGTAAGAGAATAAGCACAATATATTCTAGGGCTGCAAACTAACCATTATTTTCATAATCGATTAATCTGTTGATTATTTTTTTTGGATTAATTGATTAGTTGAAAAAATGTGGATTCCGAGCAATATGGATTCTTTTGGGGCCGATATCGATATTAGGGAATACAAGATTCCCGCTTCCGATACATCAGGCCAATATATATATACATATATATTGATATATGTATATATATTTTATCTGTCAAAATTCCTAAGATGACGTTATGAAACCTTTGTGACAGAAATGTTATTGAGACTTGATATTTTAGTTTAACCATAAACTTTATCATAAATAACTTTAAATTGAAAAAAAAATCCCAAATAATTCAAACAGAAGAATATAAAGAAAATAAACATTAATCTGACCTAAAATGTAAAAACATAAATGCACATTTTAAAGGCTCATATCTGTTGGCCGATTAATATTAACATACCGATATTATCGGCCAACCGATATATTGTTGGGGCTCTAGTCCAGATATCATTTTAAAGTGCGTTGGAGTGTTGCTAAGATTGATGCAGGGAGGCACGTTTGAAAGTATAGGCTATTTCAATGGGCTGGGTTTGATCCAACACACCTAAAGTATGATTCACAAATAAAAATGTGAATCATCTTGCCTAAAATTCAAGTATAGCCTGCAAATCCTTCCCAATTCCGAGAGGGACATATAGTCGCAATTTCTTCTCCCTGTTGGTCCTAGCATCAAATGGTTTCGAGTACAGCTTTGTATCATGAAACTTACTCCACGCACCAGCGTCCGTCCTGTAACTGTACGTTCGAAACGTAAACCAGCCGACCCCCGCCCCCACCCCCCACCTCCTTGTCCAAGGTTTGCCCTTACCCTTTCACCGTGTTTCCATACTCATCAGGGTGTTTTGTATTTCAACATTCATGGCCGTGATATCAAGTTGCATTCAAGGTCTGGAGTGTCTTGTTTTGGTGACGCTCGGACGGTATCGCGGCTCTGTGTGTGGTTAAACGTTGTCCCTGAATCTTCAGCGGGCCGTGACGTTTTTGAAATACCCAGTTTTGCAGCTGGGTGTTGGAAGTGGCACGGGAACAAAGATAAACGCAAATTTATAGACCAATGTGGTAATCAATGGATGAGCAGTACAGCTAATGGATGGATGACCTGACAGAATTCACATTACAGAAATCTGCAATTTATTCATGACCAAGTCAAAATGGAAGGTGCCTGTAAATATAGTTGGGACTAATTTATGATATCAGTCATTGCATTGTGTGAGTAAGATCGTCAACGCCGGAGTTACTTTTCCCAATTAACTGTCATGGCAGCTGAAGATATCATACATTTTTCTAAATGTAAATTAGAATTCAGAATGAGACTCCAAGTTAACTTTTTTGCAATTTCTTCCTTCTGTGGATCTGACCAGACATTAATTCAATTAAGTTTGAAAAATATTAAGACATTCGCAACCAGTGCAGAAATCCAGAAACAAACGTTTTTTTATGATTTCAGATGAGTGCATCATGAACACAGTGCGACATCTAGTGGTGGAAGATTACAATTGCAGTAAAATCATGCACGCCTCAGTGTAATGTGGTAGATAAACAAAAATGTACTTGTTGCCTGTAATTTGAAATGAACTATAATTTAATTTAGAATAATTTGACTGTCTCTTTTATCAGCCACACGAATCAAAAGGAAGACACATTAATTGACGTCCCTCCAATTATCCATTTGTGAAGAAAATACAACCATGTAAACTACACACTGTACGAATATATATATATATATATATATATATATATATATATATATATATATATATATATATATATATATATATATATTAAATAGATATGAAGAACATGCAGAGCACTCACAGAAACCCACCTGGTTCAAAACCTGTAGTTTCTGCTTTAGGAAATTATGAGGAAATTACCGACAAGTAAAATAAAACCTCACTAAAAAAAGGGGCCTGCAATTAACAATTATTTTCATAATTGATTAATCTGTCGCTTGTTTGTCCCCGATTATTCGATGAGTTGTTTGGTCCATAAAATGTCATAAAACCCTCAACATGATGTTTTTGTTTTGTCCACACACCAAAGATATTCAGTTGACTGTCACAGAGGAGCAAAAGAAACCAGAAAATATTCATATTAAAGAAGCTGAAATCAGAGAATTTTCCTTTTTTTTTTGCTCATAAAAACTACTTGAAGCGATTAAGCGATTATCAAAATAGTTGGCGATTAATAAAGCATTGGACTACTTATGAAAACTAATATACTAAAGGATTTGTCTGCATGCCTTCCTCGTCCACGTGAGGTGAAATCGATGGCAATTAAATGTATTAATTAGCTCTTTTATAACTACCAACTTTTTTTTTATCGATTTACCAGCTGATTCTTTTTTTTATGTAGCAATTTTTAATTTGATTTCTGATCAATAAAATAACAGAAAATGTTGCTTTTATAAAAGCCCATGCTTGTATTCTCTATGGTAACAGCGAAAGGAATATTCAGTTTGCTGCCACATGAGACAGCAACAGCAGATGAACACCTGAACACCTGAACACCCTGAGCCGTGTGCATGGATCACTTGGGGGCGTGTTTGATTTGGTCCACCCGTACGTCCGGTTTTCACTGCACGGGCTGGCGGGGCAACAGGGAAGTGAGCGTGGTGGCTGTTTGTCTCTTTTGGTTGATGGGAGCGGTCCAGCATCGTTCTCAGGTGAGCTGCCAACTTCGCGGAGTCGAGTCTTTGGCTGCGCGACAACGCAGCGACGACGCGCCCTTTAATTGGACGAAGGACGCAAACGAGCCGAAGGTGAGTCGGCGAGCAGAGAGGGAGCCGAGGTGCGTTCGCAGCCCCGCGGTGGCCTCGGGACATTAGCACGACTTTTAACTTTCATTCCATTCATCGGCGTGCTCTTCGCTTCAGATTTTAAAATGTCGTTCTTAGAGAAAACGTTGGCAGCAGTGTGTTGTTGTTTTTTGGGCGTAAGCGGCGAAACTCCGGTGACGCGCAGCGCGCAACCATGCGTGAGGTGGTGAGGCGTTCAAGTGCTGCTTTCATTCTGTCTGATCCGCACCGGACACCCGAGTATCCTCCCGTTGAGTTGTAAAGAATAAGATGTAGGATAGATATGCTGAAATGAATGTCTTGTCTTGGTGTAAAGAATTTTTTATGGGTGATTAATATACTCTAAATTATAGTTATTATAAAAAAATTATAAATAGTAAAATATTACTAGTTATGGAGAAGGGGTGGGAGTAAAATGAGCTATACTTCTTCCCCACTCCTTTTCGAATATGTAAATTGAATAAATGTTCATGGTTTGTTTATCATTTTTTTTCTGCCTGCAGTGATGCGATCATTTTGCTTTATTATTATTATTTTACTGTTTTTGTTTTCCTTTTTTAAATTTTATTTACATATTCAAAATAAACATTTCAATCGATCGATCGATCAAATCGGTTTTACGCTCTTCAACTAAGCGAGGGAATAGTGCACAATTGGACGATTTGTGTTTTCCGGTTAACTATCAGCCTATAGGCTACTTATAAAAGTATGGCTTATAATCTATCCAATAAGGACGTCCATCCATCCATCCATTATCTATACCACTTTACCCTTTACCAAATTCTATGATTTAGGCCTAGATGTCCATGCACATTCAAGATATCTTTTTTCACTTAATGTTTATTTTTTAATTGCACCCTACTGCATTGTATATAGTATATTTGTAATTTTTTATAGTATTTTCTGTTAAGAATACGACCCCTTGATATATATTTTTTTTCTTTGTCCATACAATATTTTTCTATCATTATATTTTTCTCAACATGTCAAAAAACAAAACAAAAAAAATACTTTTGCACCTCTCTGGACGTATAGTTCAGAAAATTGCATGTGTTCTTCCTCGGGTCATGCCCCACCCCTCAATTAAATTTGATGGAAATAGGTTCGGCAGTTTTTGAGTAATCCTGCCGACGGAGAGACAAACAAACCGAAACCGAAAACATAACCTCCTTGGCAAAGGGAACAATTTCTTGTGCATCTGCTTGTGTTTTAGATTTTTTCATTTGACAAGTTCTGCTTCTTCAGTTACAAAAAGGCTCCGATGTATGATCGCACTGCAACAGGGTTTTTTTTTGCTTAAAGTTGGTAGATGACTGAATGTTGCCATTTTATCAGAATATTTTCTGAGGACGTGCTGAAATCGTATGTATCGATAACACGAGTCTCTTTTCTTTGTAGTTTCAATGGAGAAAAGGAAGATACACCTAAAACACATTTTCATCGTCATCCTGGGAGCGGTGGCGATCTTCACCTGTCTGAACTTCGACAGGAGATGGGCCTTTTTGAATTCTTTCCCCGTGATCAGTTTTGCTGCTTTTAGGAATCAAGGACCTCCAGGAGCGCCAACGCCAACATCACCATCACCAACGCCAACATCTCCACCTCCTTCACCACCAACATCCCCATCAGCAGAACCACAGTGGGAGGATCCTGGGCCGTATCACGTGGCCTATCCACGCAACTACAAATTCATCGTGGATGACACACCTACGTGCAGGACCAGGACTCCTTTCCTGGTCGCGGTTGTTCCAGTTGCACCCAGTAACGTGGCAGCCCGGGACGCCATTCGACAGACGTGGGGGAATGAGAAGCTGGTTCTGGGTCAGCTGGTGCAGACCCTCTTCTTGGTGGGCCTGCCCGGAGGACCTGATGCAGGGCAGCAGCAAGAGACGCTCAATCTGGAGAATCGGCAGCACCGCGACCTGATCCAGAGCAGCTTCCAGGACAGCTACGGCAATCTGACCATCAAGACTATGGTCATGCTGGAGTGGCTGGCGGCGCACTGTGTGAATTCTTCTTATGTCTTGAAGATTGACTCCGATATGCTGCTCCACGTCCAGAATTTGGTGAAGCTGTTGCTGGATCCCAGCACGGCCAAACAGAACTACATGTCAGGTTTGGTGTGGTGGCACAGCCCGGTTTTAAGGAACCCATCCAACAAGTTCTACCTGCCTGAGGAAGTGATCGCTGAGCCAGAGTACCCCCCGTATCCCCTGGGCATGGCCTACGTCATGTCCCTGGACCTTCCCGGGAAGATTCTCAGCGTCTCTCCTCGGATCAAACCGATCTTCATCGAAGACGCCTACCTGGGTATGTGTCTGAAGCACCTGGGCATTCCGCCCACCGACCCCCCTGACAGCACCATGTTCGTCGTCGACCCCGTTCATCCTCTGAGCGGCTGCAGCCTCTCAAAAGTCATCGCCGTGACGACGACAAGCATCCGGCAGATGACGAGTTACTGGGAGAGGAGCAAAACAGCAGAAGCCAAATGCTGAACTTCATAATATTTACCATGAGTGAATTTTGGCTTTATTGCTGGTGTGGCGAACCTGCAGCTTATATTCATCTCCTGGAAATGATACAGAAAAAATGTCTTTGGAAGAAAGACAAATCACATATTAGATTTTGAACCCACAAACTTTTTTGTCATAACATCTCAAATCCTCAAGGTTTCAAAAGTCAACTCTGTTTTCTTTCGGGGACAGAACCCTACCGGACTGAATCCGTCTGCCTGTTCGTCCGTGTTCCGATCTTCTCGACAACAGCTCATCAGATCAACTTCGGTCTTCATCGGGGCGCATCGCCGAGGACTCGAGGAAGTCGAGTGTCGACTGTGAAGTCGTTCTGGATGAGCGGTTGTTGACAAAATTGACATTCCTCCATCACACTCACGAATCCAGTGACATCACACGAGCTACAAACCGACAGGCACATTTTGAACGAGTAAAAACATTTTTATTTTAAACTGCACTTGCTATACTCATGTGATGTCATCGGTGACATCACTCTTGATGACTACAGTTGCTTTTTTTTTTTTTTTCCCCAATGGAAAAAAAATTACTATTTTATGTAGATCTTTGAACTGGGCACGGATCTTGTACCAAATATCATTCTGTCATACAATGTCACCGCTCGTGGCCACTGAAATCTTAGGTGCAATCGATGACGGAGCACTGGAGTTCAGCTCCTCCAGTGCAAGTCTGCACTGCTTGCGATTGGTCCTTTGTCCACAAGGGGGCGAGCTAACGTCAGATAAAATCCACAGACATCCACTGCAGCTCTAAACTGCAATTTTTCAATTTGTCTCAGGAATGAATTTTGTAAAATGTTCACATGATGCTTATGAGTGGCACTAGATCACGTATGAATGATCATACTGGCATAGTTGTACCAACACTTTCACTGTGCATTTAGGTTTTTTATTTTTATTATTATATTTGAGTCGATGACACTGCTTTTGGAAGAAGAAAAACAAGAAGCTATTTTTGTCACTTCCTTAAATAAAAGCAACAACATTAAAGATTGTCTTCTTTGTTGGATTCTGATGAACCGCTACCGCGACTTTTAATTTCTCATCATATAAACTGTACTGATTTAGCAGCCGCGTCATAGGGAAATGGGATTCCATGATCATGCTCCCAATATGCCACCAAACAAAATATGAGGAGTCTCTTTAAAAGTGGAAATGACTTGCGTTGACTGAACTTCAACCGTGTTCTCACTTTATTGTCTTTTCACGTGTAAGTTTTAACTTGAAGCAAAGCAAAAAAAAATGAGGACATTGACCTTACCTTGGTCTCTGCCCCCCCCCCCCCCCCCCCCCCCCCCCGCCTCCCCCCACACACACACGTGTTGTCATTCATCTCCAGCTGTCCATGATCTGTCCCCCCCCCCCGTTCTGTCAGACAGGGAGGATCCCTCGAGTCAAAGGCCCCGCTCTGCTCGCACTGTTCCCGCCGACTGCGGCCTGCATAAATCTCGCGGATGCTGAAAACCCCAAACCCCCGGATCCACACATTATTCATTGTCACCTCGACGTCAAAGATCCAGCTCAGCGGCCGGGAACATGGCATCAATCGCTCCATAACCAACACTGCTCGCTGTGGGAGAAGTACCACTGTCACATCTGGCGAGTGTGTGTGTGTGTGTGTGTGAGTGTGTGTGTGTGTGTGTGTGTGTGTGAGTGTGTGTGCGTGCGCATCACCAGGCCCATTTATTGTCTCATCGTTGATAGGTATAAACACAAAAAACTCTCAGACGTTACATAGACACTCCCATTTGTGCACACACACACACGCAGCAGAGGAAATTGCTCATCTTCTCTTCCTTTGATACTCTCAGACAGGATTGAGTTGACAGTCATTTATTGTATGTAATAATCTGTGTGTGTGTGTGTGTGTGTGTGTGTGCGGGCGGGCGGGCACAGCAGTTGGGTGATGGGCTAATGTTTGTTCAATCCCCTATCTTAAAACAAAGACCCTTCTCACTGACTCGGTGCAGGAGAATACAGAGTCTGTATTTAGGAGAAATCAGAAGGAAAATATGAAAATTTGTGATCATAAAATCTCTGATATCTCAGAGTATTATGTTATGCCACCATAAGCCCCGACAACACATGAATCCTTAAACTTTAAATTTAACAAAGCTCAACTATTTGGTCGGGAGGTCGAGTCCAAACACACATATACACAAGATACTATTTCAGTGTAACCCCGCCCCCATGTGGGCCCCTCCTTTGCCCTCCTGCAGACCAGCTGTCCTCTCCGTCACCCCCAGCAACACAGAGCGGCGCTGGGGAACATAAACTTCAGCTGGTCACACAAACACACAAACCACCAGCCCAGACATCCGTCCTGCGGACTGGAGCGGTGATCTGTGGTCCTTGATCATAATTCATGAAACGGGATTTATCCTCTGAACACTGGCTCCTCTCAGCAGGTGTGTGGCACCAAATTCCGGGGTCTATACATGAGCAGTCGCTGTGGGGCCCCACGCAGCTATGATGCTGATCAATTTATGATATTGTGTGTGTGTTCTATAGTTATAGTAATAATAGTAACTAGCTAGCTAACTCCTACTGTATTCAGTTAGTAAAAATTACAGTTAGCTAGCTAGCTAGAAATAGCAGCTATGTCAATCTCAGCTAGGTAGCTGCTAGCTACCTGTCATAGTAGGAGTTTCGCTAATAGCTAGCTCACCATTCCTTTGAAAGAAATGAATTAAGAGTTGTTTTCCCTCTCGTTCTTATCCAGACTTTACTTTCTTGAGGGAAGACATTACGAAGTCACTGGTCAGTAGATTAGCTGACAGAGTCGTGATTGGGCGGACTAAACCAAATGTTGCGCCTTTTGTAAGAAATGAGTGCCCCTCAGAGAACCTCCACTATATTTTGAAATACATAGTTCAGTCTCTCAACCAATGTATTCAGGCAAGTTTTAATTTATGTTTTGACACTAATTACTAAGAAAACACTGGAACAAAAAAAACCTTTTAATTCCAGACTTTCCATGCCACGATAGCAATGGAGTGGAATTCACTGATGTTTTGTAGCCGGTGCAGTTTATGACAAGTTGGCTACAGTATTTCAGCTCCAAAACTCAAAACCCATGATCCACATGATGTTCTGATCTATTTCGGACCTGATGCAACTCAGAACGTTCCAATAGCATCCATTAGCAAAAAGGTTGTGGGCTTCAAAACCTTAGATATGATTTTTCTTGGATTCAAAGACATTCTGCTTTTCAACAAAGGAACACGCTGCTTCCACGTTGCCTGCAAACACAATAATAATAAAAATCTTTATTTATAGAACAATTCAATTCAACTTTTTTGTATGGCGCCAAATCACAAAGTATATTATGTTAAGGCACTTTGCGTAGTAAGGTCGAGATCTCACAATATCACAGAGAAACCCAACAGTTCCCGCAGACGAGGACTCTACCAAAATCGATCACAAAGTGGTTCACAACGCAGCAGGTAAATAAGTCATAAATTAGTAGATATTAGTCAGTCTCTGACTGAGACACCGGCTCAGTCAGACGTTTTAGTTTGTTCCCTGAAAAATGGAAAACTAAAATTCAAGTAAAATCAGGAAAGCCTCAGCGATAAAAGTACGTCTTACGAAGGGACTTCCAAGAAATGACTGAGTCGGCCGACCCGATCGACTCAGGGCCCTGAGGATCTCAAGGTACGAACTGGTACCTTAGGCACTAAAAGGTGCTAAAAAGAGCCTTGAAAGTAAAGACATTCAAATCAATTCTCAAACATACTGATCAGACTCTTAGTTCTGGTTAAAAGCCTGAAACTACAGGGTCGCCCCACCACCGAAACACCAAAATTCAGTCCCGGCAAACACGAATGAAGTTCAGCATTTAGCTTCTGCTGTTTTGCTCCTCTCCCAGTAACTCGTCATCTGCCGGATGCTTGTCGTCGTCACGGCGATGACTTTTGAGAGGCTGCAGCCGCTCAGAGGATGAACGGGGTCGACGACGAACATGGTGCTGTCAGGGGGGTCGGTGGGCAGAATGCCCAGGTGCTTCAGACACATACCCAGGTAGGCGTCTTCGATGAAGATCGGTTTGATCCGAGGAGAGACGCTGAGAATCTTCCCGGGAAGGTCCAGGGACATGACGTAGGCCATGCCCAGGGGATACGGGGGGTACTCTGGCTCGGCGATCACTTCCTTAGGCAGGTAGAACTTGTTGAATGGGTTCCTTAAAACCGGGCTGTGCCACCACACCAAGCCTGACATGTAGTTCTGTTTGGCCGTGCTGGGATCCAGCAACAGCTTCACCAAATTCTGGACGTGGAGCAGCATATCGGAGTCAATCTTCAAGACATAAGAAGAATTCACACAATGCGCCGCCAGCCACTCCAGCATGACCATAGTCTTGATGGTCAGATTGCCGTAGCTGTCCTGGAAGCTGCTCTGGATCAGGTCGCGGTGCTGCCGATTCTCCAGATTGAGCGTCTCTTGCTGCTGCCCTGCATCAGGTCCTCCGGGCAGGCCCACCAAGAAGAGGGTCTGCACCAGCTGACCCAGAACCAGCTTCTCATTCCCCCACGTCTGTCGAATGGCGTCCCGGGCTGCCACGTTACTGGGTGCAACTGGAACAACCGCGACCAGGAAAGGAGTCCTGGTCCTGCACGTAGGTGTGTCATCCATGATGAATTTGTAGTTGCGTGGATAGGCCACGTGATACGCTGATGGTGAAGATGGAGAAAACCAACTGCTCAATGTCCCATCAAAGCTGAGATAGATGAGGAAGAGAGCCACCGTCCCCAAGACGCAGAGGTGTTTCCTCCTGTTCCCCATTTAAAACTACAAAGAAAATGAGAGTTGTGTTGTCAAATGACTGTAGAAACACACAATTCAAGTCATCTACCATCTTTAAAGCCCCAGTGTGTAACTTTTTTGAATGGTTGTCAAGGTGACTTGATAATGTTTATCTGGTAAACATGACAAAATGCTCAATATTGCATTTGCATCTCCTCCTGCCCCCTCTTCCTCCTCCCCCTTCTCCTCCTCCCCCCCTCCTACTCACCTTCCTCCTCCTCTCCCCCCCTTCTCCTGCTCCCCCCCTCTTCCCCCCCCTCCTCCTCCTCCTGCTCTTCTTCCTTGTCTTCCTCCTCCTCTTCCCCCCCTCCTCCTCCCCTTCCTCTTCCTCCCCCCTCTCTTCCTGCTCCTCTTCTTCCTCCTCCTCTCCCCCCTTCTCCTGCTCCTCCCCTCCTCCTCCTCTTCCCCCTCCTCCTGCCCCCCCCCCCTCTTCCCCCTCCCCCTCCTCCTCCTGCTCCTCCCCTCCTCCTCCCCCTCCTCCTCCTCTTCCTCTTCCTCCAAACTCCAAACTCTGATAACGGCCACACACACACCACTTTCTGTCAAAGATACGTCTTTGTGACACGTTCACGTCTCGTGTTTAAATCCTAATCAGGCCTGGTCTGCTCACAGGAAACACGATCCTATTGTTTCTAAGGATTGTATGTCTAAAATTACACTAATAATTCATAACGATCACTGTAATTAACATGACATATGGTAATGGGTTCTGTATACAATAAATCGAAATTATTCTTATGACTGCATCATGTCACCTGCTCTCTCCTGGATTATAACCCATGCAGGTTTTTCACCTGTTGAAATAACTTGAAATGGGCCATAAAACCCATAAGACCCGGAATATTACCAGCGGAGAAGGACCGACTCTGGCGGACGATCACTTTTTGGCACAACACCGGAGCTCTGTCGGTTTGACTTCCTTGTTCGGGGCTTGTGAGTTGAAAACCCGGAGTGGAATTCCTTTCCGACCTGGACTGACCTGAAGTGATCCGGTAAATCCCGAAGTGGAATTATATATATATATCTATATCAAATATAGATATATATCAAATATTTATCTGATATCTATATCAAATATAGATATATATCAAATATTTATCTGATATATATATCAAATATATATCAAATATATATATATATATATCATATATCAAATATATATCAAATATATTTCAAATATATATATATCATATATCAAATATATATTTATATATATCATTTATCAAATATATATCAAATATATTTCAAATATATATATCATATATCAAATATATATTTATATATATCATTTATCAAATATATATCAAATATATTTCAAATATATATATCATATATCATATATCAAATATATTTCAAATATATATATCATATATCAAATATATATATTTATATATCATATATCAAATATATATCAAATATATATATCATATATCACATATATATATATATATATAATATTTTTCAAAATGCAACTAATCATATAAGGAACTGGACTGAACTGTCTTATCTGCTTCTTTCAATTCATTCGACCTGGAAATGATGTTCTGGCAATTCAACCTGTCGGTGTGGTTGAGTTTCTTTGACTCCAGTGTTTCCTGTGAAGATGAATCAGGGGTAATCTGTGAATCGAATGCATGGACTATTGATGGGGTTTCATATAATTTTTTACTTTTTAACCAGCCCGTACGTATAGTCTGTCAATGAAGATGTCTGAAGAGCTGCAACAGTTAATCGATGAATCGATTAGTAATCGCCTTCTAAATTAACCGCCAACTGTTTTGATCATCGAATAATCGGTTCAAATAGTTTTCATGAAATAAAGAGTCAAAATTCTCTGACTTCAACTAATTAAATGTGAATATTCTCTGGTTTCTTTGCTCCTCTATGACAGTAAACTAAATATCTTTGGTGTGCGGACAAAACAAAACACCATCTTGGAATTTTTGGGAAACACGATCGTCATTTTTCCCCATTTTAGGGACAAAACAACTAATCGATTAATCGAGAAAAATCATCGACGGATTAATCGATCATGAAAATAATCATTAGTTGCAGCCCTAGATGTCTGAAGCAGAGGGAAAACCCCACAAGTTGTTTCTGTAGAAGTCTACGAGAGAAAAAAAAAGCGACTCTGACTTCTCACTTGATCCATAACGTCCGAGGAGCTTATGGTTCAATCTCTAGTCTCGAGTCTTCCTCACTACAGCACGATGTCCACTTAGTAAACGATGGTCCAATTTAGACGATAAAGCACCGTGTACGTTGGGGTGTGGTACAGTGTGATTGACAGCTGGTGCCTCCAGATATGGTTACTTCTGGACGGTGCTCCATCGCTCGGGCGTCTGAAATAAATCGGTGAAGAACTCTTTTATCGCGTCGTTTTGTTCTCTCTCTCTCGATCAAGCCATCTCTGTGAAAGTGAGCCAGACTCGACGGTGATTTAGGGGAAGCGGACAGCGAGAGGGCAGAGGCCAAGCTCCGGGTCTCATACTATCTCTCCCCATTCACCGGCCCATAAATAATCACACAGCCACGCGGTGACGCGAGGGCGGTGGGGGGGGGGGGGGGGGGCCTGCAGAGCCGAGGTGACGGATGGACGGAGGGGATGTCTTCTGATGAAGTGAGAGAGGGAGCGCAGGGAGGCGAGAGAGGTTAGACAGGTGTGGGAAAAGACAGAACCCCAGACGTCCCGCTGCTTCCGGCTCGAACACTGGTCCCGACGGACTTGCACTCACAGACGCGTGGAGCAAAGATTTCAGAAGAATGTTCTCACCTTCACTTTGAGGTCTCAGCAGTTAATAACCGGAGGTGACGGTTCCGTGTCGGAAGTGTTTGTTTCATAAGGCAACGAACAAGCTCTGGCTTCACCCGGATTATTATAGTGTTGAAGGGAGAGCTGTGGGGTCGTATGAGTTATATGTCGCCTCGTGGAGACGGGGAGCAGCGATGTCCTTTGACGGAGTTTGGAGGAGAAGTGGAAGTAGCGTAAGTCTGAGTCCCACTGTTGCAGAGGGGACCACCGAAAAAACGCCACTTACAAAAATGAAAATCCGTTCGATTGTACGCTGGGGGACGTATTTTCTCTCTGTTTTAGTTTTTCCGCCCAGACAGACGTTTAAGTTTGCACCCTTTTTATCCGAGCGTACCTCGGCCAGGTATCACCGCGCCAACTCGCCGCGGCGGCTCCGAGTGGAACGGCGGATTTGCGGAGTGATACTCTGCCGGCGCGAGTTGAGCGGTTGATTTACAGCACGAGCGCACAAATGAAACAGAAAGAGGACAGCGCCGTGGTTTTTTCTCCGGTACCTATTGGTGGCTTCTGCGCCGACGGCGCGATATTGTGGATGGCGGAACAGCCGGAGTAGCCCACGAGGGAATTTGAGGCAAAGAAGTGGAAGATGGAAGTGGCAGATTTGTCCTGTTAGCTCCGATGGTCAGTGCTACTATCGGACAGTAAGAAACAAAAGCGACTTAGTAACTTACTTTTATTATGTCTTCATCACACTGTAGCACTGAGAATAATCCATTCAAATGGCGATTCTTGCGGCCGTTTACTGCTTTGGACCGTGAGCTACAGGCATGATAGCGGTAGCCATGTTGCTAATGCTACGGCTAGCGGCCAGAAATGAGCAAATTATTGTCCGTTTGATAACGTCAACAAAGACAAAGGACACTGGTGGCGGCTTTTCTGACATGAGCAGTGGTGAAAATTGCCACGGCAACGCATCCGGTCTTTACAGCAGCAGCAACAATACCGCCACGGATTTTCGGAAAATCATTTTGTCTCCGAAATGCCGGAAGAAAAAAAATGCCAAATACTATTTCTTAGTGCTCAAATTTTCTAGTTCTGCCTCATCAACAATCCTGAATCCGATGTTAATCAATTAACAGTAATATAAACCTAATAAATGCACAAGAAGAAGCCGGTCCTGGGAAATATTTGGCATCTGAATTATGTCAATGATCGAAAAAATAACTCAAATGATAATTCTTATTCATTCATCAACTCTTGCTTTCAGGATACTGGAGCAACTTCTAGTGAGTTTTCATCGGCCCTGCAGGACTCTAATTATGGATATTATCTTAATATGAGTAGGTGGTAAGGCGAAGTATTAACTGTGATCGGTGTCAAAATGGAAAGAAACTTTCCACAAGTAAAAACCTGTAGATGCTCCAGAGACAAGTACTCGTCAAAGGACGTGACCAAAGATGCATCGGGAGATTTTTTTTGGGGGGGGGGGGAATCAAATAATAGTCACCTGTCTAAAGCGTCTCTCTCCCACTGTGTCGTGTTGTTGTCGACATCTACGCTGCTGTTCCCTCCGTCTCTTTACATTATGTGGAATTTCATCTTAACCCGCGAGGACCCCCGCCACTCAGGTTCTCACGATCCCTGTCAGAGAGTCACTGTGGGCTGTGAGAACCACCGGCGGCCCCCCCACGACCCACGACCCACCCCCCACCGTGGTCTTTCGCTCCCTGGACGCGAGCTTGCAGACGCAAACAAAAACACACACACACACACACACACACACACACACACACACACACACACACACACACGGCCTCTCCTCTTCCTGATTTCCGTCGATCACACTCTGTCCTTAAAACAAACACAGCTGCTCGGGCTGCTCCGCCGTCGATGCTGAACTGGAACGCTTGAACGCGTTGATCGCAGCGAGGCCCGTCACGATAACTGCTACTGTCATGCTGCGCGGTGTACACCGTGCCAGAAATGATTGCGATGATCAATATTATCGCCCTTTCAGAGACCATTAAGTTTGACGCCGAAATCAAGTCGGCTTCCTGCACGATTTGTGTCGCCGCTCGGAGAAATGCGATCCAAAGTTTCGACTTGCGTTCAGGCCTCAGACGAAACGAGCAATCTGAAGGACAAAACACTAAGAAGTCCATATTTTCGGACATTTTTATAGACCAAACCGGTGAAAAATATTAATCACACGAAAACAACAGATGAGAGGACGGAAGCAGCGAGACGCGATGGCTGTTATTGAGCTCAATAAAAAAGAAAATCAAGTTCACGTTCATGCGTGGGACGATAAGTCGACAACATGATTATCGTGACAGGCCTGATCATAGCACGTTATCACACCAACACCCTCACGCAATCACCACTAGTCTAAGTTGCATGTTGGGTTATTGACCGTCGGTCGTCGTGAAGTACCGCAGTGGTGGCGCTGATGAATTAGTAGCAGCCAATGGCGCGGTGGTGTGGCAAGTGATCGCGGCAGTGGGAGGATCAGGAGTGGCAGTAAGATTAACGCGCAGCAGGAGTCAGTGTGGTTTTTTATTTACATCTTTTCATTTGCCAAGAATAAACTTGAAATTTCCAGATCTGCAGATGTTCCGTGCATATTCCAATTCAATTCAAGTTTATTGTCATATGTCAGGAAACATGTTTCCCTACAATAAAATTGCAGACAATGTAAAAATCTACAATATATACGACGAGTATATAAAATAAAACTACAAATTCTGCGTAATCTACAATATACACTACAAACAGGATAATATGACTCCAGAAAAAAGTTTTTAGAAACAAGGAAGTTTTCACATATAGTCAGTGTGAATCAGTAGAAGGAGAAAGACGACAGGCAGCTCACAGCCACTGGAACTCGATTCCCCAAATTTCAACTTTATCCTGGAAAAGACATTTTTGACTTAGTTCTCGACATTTGGGCTCCAAAAAAAAATTCTCCTTCTGATTCAGTTTGACTTCATCCAGGACATTTACACTTAAGTCTCCAAATGCAAAGGGATGAAAAAAAGAATCCCCCCAATTATCATCTTTTCTTTTCTCCAACAGTGGCGTTCCCGCCGCCGCAGTGTTGCGTGCGGCCTCTCGCGATTGGCGTCCGTCCTTTTCGCAAACACGCCCCACCACTCGCGGCTCATTAACGGCGCGGACGACGACGACTGTGGAGCAGGAAGCCGCCGTGAGGAGAACGTCATTAACATCTGTTGGTGGGCCGGCACGGCGAGGTCGGGGGCCATGTGAAAACAAAACAACAACACTGGGATGGAGCATGGACAGAAACAGGGCTGGGTTCCCATGGCTGTGTCCCCCCCCCCTCTCCCCCTCCCCCGGTTGTTTTTCTTCCTCCCTTCTTCCCGACTCACTGTCCCTCGTCAACCTCGTCTTCCTCTTTTACCATGTAGTACCTCCCTGGTTTCTCTACCTTCCTCCTCACTTTCTGTCCAAGTTTTATCTCCCCCCCCCGTCCTTGTTTCTATCATCTCTTCTCCGTCCTGTCCTCACTTGCTCTGCCTCTTTTCTTCCCTGCTCCTCCTCCTCCCTTCTTTGTTCTTCTCAAAGCATCACCCCCCGCCCCCCCCTCTCTCTATCTCTGTGTCAAAGATAAGAAGTGGCAAAATAAATCATTTTCCTTCGAGCTGGGAATCCACACCAGTCAGCGTCGGTCCTGCTGAAGTGCCCATAAGCAAAAAAGCTTGTTGTATCTGTGTGTGGAAGGGAGAAGAAAAGACACTTCCAGTTGTTGATACGATACCAAGAGTTTCACGATAAGCCATCGTCCCACTCTCCGAATAACGAGGCGTCAGAAAAGCAGCAGTTTCGTCACAACATTTTTACGGGGTCTGGAGGAAGAGAGTTTGTCCTCAAAGCGGAAGGTCGGCGGTTCGATCCCCGCCCCCCTTGGGCAACACACTTGACTCTAAATTGCCTCTGATGGTCGACAAGGTTAGAAAAAAGCGCTCTCCGGGCAAATTGTTGTCTTTATTTAATGATATGAAGATTTTTGGACAAAAGAAAATCTAGAAAATGAATGTCCAACCCCCAAATCCACAGTTTGCAATGTGAAAACTTTTACTAGAAAGGTTAATTTCCACCTAATTCGTAGACAAATAAAAAAAATAGACAGTAAAATAAATTTGGGAGAAAATGTGTCTTTTTATTATTGAGCAGCTCCTCAAATTAATCTTGAAGCCCCAGTGTGTAATTTTAGTATTTTTTCTGGCGCCATCTGGTGGTAAAATTGCAAACCGCATCCAACTGAGCAACCGACAGGGGACACTTTATGGTGGCGCACCGCTAATTCCGGTTTCAGTTTCTTGCAGCGTCTGAAAATTCAACGCGAACGCAACGTATTCTGGAACCGTTTTGTGCAACAACCATATTCAACACGTCGTAGCAAACATGGAGACTCACACGGAGGTCGGGTCCACCTCATGTTACTATATTTAAGTCATTCAAAGTTTATGAAAAAACATTGTGATCATACATGTATGAACAAACAGTTATAATAAGTTCTTCTAAATATTACACGCTGTAGCTTTAAAATACTAATGTGAACATTTCAAAGAATTAAAGGAATTAAATGAATGGATTAAAAAAGTAATTTTCAATAAAAGTAACCATGTTCTTGTAGGGAGACACGCGTTTTACTATATACTAAACAATAATAATAAACTAAATGTACTATCTGCTGTCCGATGACCAGAAATATCGCTTACACACACACACACACAACAACTCTCTTTGCCCTCTTTGGCCTGGTGTGTGATCCTGCATGCTTGTGTGTGTGTGTGTGTGGGTGTAGCTGTGACAGAGTACAGGTGGCAACTTCATCATCGGCGGAGAAAAGTTCTATTAATATCCCCGAGTGTGGGAGGAACCAACACACACTGAGGAAAGATGACACAGTGATACAGAGAAAGAAAGAAAGAAAGAAAGAGACGTTGTTCTGGTTTTCCCTGTGCGTTTCCTGGCAGTGGACCAAACTCGGTCTGAGGCCGACTGCCTCCCCTGGGGAGAATAACTCCAGGCCCCGAATTCCTTTGTGTTATTTCATGTTTTCCTCTGCGCCACACTCGTCCCTCTCTGAAACACCAGTCTGTCTGCCAGCCCCTCGTTAATATGAACCCTCGCCAACGTCTGCTGCAGCTAGTAACACCCCCTGTACCGCTATCCCCCGCCCCTTAGTGTTATTTACATTCCTTGTAACGCTTACGAGTGCGAAGAGATGGGGAGTTGGGGAGGGGAGACGCGAGGGTCTCACATGGACAGAAGTCATTTCCGCCTGTGTTGGTGGAGGTCTGCGAAGGGGGTCAAGACTTCCCCCCGGCCCCGACTGTGTGAATCACATAAACACTCGGACCGAAACGCTCCCACTTCGTACCGGACGACGGCCCCCTGCTGCGCCGCTCCCGCCGCAGGAGCCACACTTCTACACTCTCCACTGTGGGATCACAGATCACAACGTTTTCTCTTATCATTTTTGAATTAACACCTTAAAAGGGGCAGTGGGCGATTCTGGAGAAAGATTGTTTTTTCTCTTTGTTGGTGTTGATGTTTTCACAGCGCTGGTCGGGGCTCGAACCCGCAGCCACGGGTACAGGAGACCTACGCGCTTACCACGAGGCCAAATCACCCCTGAGTCATATGGTCTGTCGCTAACACGTGTGACGCTACCATCTGGCGCTACCACGTCGTCTGGCGCTACCACGTCTGGTGCTAGCACGTCTGGCGCTAGCACATCTGGCGCTAGCACGTCTGGCGCAACCGCGTAGTCTGGCGCTACCACGTCTGACCCTAACACGTCTGGCGCTACCACATCTGACCCTACCACATCTGACCCTAGTACATCTGACCCTAGTACATCTGACCCTAGCACGTCTGACGCTAACACGTCTGATCCTAGCACGTCTGAAGCTAGCACATGTGGCGCTAGCACGTCTGACGCTAGCATGTTTGACCCTAGCATGTCTGACGCTAGCACGTTTGACCCTAGCATGTCTGACGCTAGCACCTCTGACCCTAGCACATCTGACCCTAGCACCTCTGACCCTAGCACATCTGACCCTAGCACCTCTGACGCTAGCACCTCTGACCCTAGCACCTCTGACGCTAGCACCTCTGACCCTAGCACCTCTGACGCTAGCACCTCTGACCCTAGCACCTCTGACGCTAGCACCTCTGACCCTAGCACGTCTGACGCTAGCACGTATGACCCTAGCACCTCTGACCCTAGCACGTATGACCCTAGCACCTCTGACCCTAGCACGTATGACCCTAGCACGTATGACCCTAGCACCTCTGACCCTAGCACGTATGACCCTAGCACCTCTGACCCTAGCACGTATGACCCTAGCACCTCTGACCCTAGCACATCCCTAATAATGCATTCACACCGGATTTGTGTTGCGTCCGGTGGAAGTATGACTCCAAAGTGTCCTGACGAGACACCTTGGAGTCTGAGATCCGTTGGTTTCCTCGGATTGGACTGGACAGTACTTCACCGTAGAGATAAAAAAAGCATTTATTCCACAGTTTGTAAAAACCTTACAGACGTATCCAAAGCCAAGTATTCTTCGTACAAAAAAAGTATAATACGGGGCATGAAAAGGCCAAAAATTGAAAATGAAAACTCCCCCCCCCCTTTATTTCTTTTACTCCAAAACGACACATTGATCACTTAGTCTCATTTTATTTTCTACTCTTTGTTGTTGAGAAAAATGACGTCACTGTCAGTTCTGCCTATCGATTCCTTTCCCATGAGAAACATCCCACTCGAGTGTTCCACTGTGAACGAGCAGCAGATCAAACACCGAGTGCGACGGATCAGGGTCGTCATGTTTGTTCTCTCGCACCGCCGTCAACAATCTGTTCCTCTTTCTCTCTCTCTCTCTCAACAAACACACACACACACACACACACACACACACACACACACACACACACACACACACACACACAGACACACACACACACACACACACACACACACACACACACACACATACACACACACACACACACACTCTCATAGCAACGAGCCACTCTTTAATGGGACGGCTCCCACAGCCCAGCCGGCCTTGTGCAGGGAGCTGAGTCCGCTGATAAGAGCTTCGTACAGTACATGAAGAATGTGGCCAAAAATGATCAAATATTAATGAGTCAAATTCCCAGAACAGCGCATGTTAAGTCAGAGACACTATAGGATGTGGTAAGAGTACCAAATATGTAATAATACACATTATACCCAACAAAGATTGGGTTTTCTGTTCACGTCTATAGTTTTATGTCTAATTAAAACTGTTCATGTTGTGAAACAGACGAACCAGCTTTGACTAAATATGAGAACGTTCCTTTATGTTTTTATCGAGCGTGGGTCGTGTTGATGGAAACAGGATTTCGTCTGGACGGCACTCGTGCGAGTCCCGGCTTGTCGGAGTGACCGCCTCGCATTCGCCTCTCAGATGTCAGCGTGTGTGTGTGTGTGTGTGTGGGCATGCGTGTGTAGCTGCTCATGTATGTACAGTCTTGTATTTAAATAACTCTATATTTAGATGCCCGTCTTGTTTTCCCCACTGTTGGGTGGATTTGTGGCCGTGTTTGTGTGCGTGAGTGACACGGGTGAACATGTTGCATTGGCAGGTCGGACGGCTGGTGAAAAAACGGCGGGAGCGTCGGGTTTCGGTGTGTGTGTGTGTGTGTGTGTGTCTGTAGCACAGCCCCGCACTTGAATTTAGTGTCTCCGTCCACAGCTCATTTACAGCCGAGGTGACAAGTGGAAGTATTTGGTTATAGCGGTGCAACTGCGCTAACTTTCCCAAGACCGTGTATAAATACACGGGCTCGAAATGGAAATGCGAACGCGAAGAAAGGCTGATCCGTAAATAAAGAGTAATGTTAACGGGTGGGTGAACTTTCGTGACACGGTCGGCGCGCGGACCTTTCACAACGGAAGGTGACGAGTGCGAGCATCAGAAAAAATGGGAGGAGGAAGAGTTTCTTTCCTTTTGCATTTCAACAACAAAGTCAAAATGTTGAGAACAAAATGTCGAGAACACAGTCAAACTAAATCATAGGATTTTTGGGGTATTTCAAAAATTTGAGTCAAATGTCGAGAAAAAAAGTTGAGAAGTTCAGAATAAAGTCGAACTAACATCAAGATTCTTTTTATCGTCTGTAGAGTAAAGTTGAAATGTCCAGAATAAACTCCTTCCGGTCCATCAAAGGCAACGTCCACGCTTGTTGTTGCCGCGGATTTCAAAAACCACTTCTAATCTCATTTTCCAACCCCACTGACGGAAAGAGAACCGTAATGCCGCTGTGAGTCAAAATCCGCGGCAACGACAAGCGTGCGCATCACTTTTAAGTGTCCCCCGGAAAGACTTTCGTTCCGTCCAGTGTCTGTTTGCAGCGCGTTTTCTAAACGCTGCGCGTGTGTTGTCGAATCGATGAAGAGGTTTTTCTTAATTTGCTTGTGGTTGGTCTATTTGCATCTATTTTCGTAAGTTGCAGTGCCGTTGGCTCTCAGGGCCACCGTAGTTTTTTTTTGTTTTCTATGGCTGACAACTTCACTGTTAGATGGCTGTCGTGTGTGTGTGTGTGTGTGTGTGTGTGTGTGTGTGTGTGTGTGTGTGAACAGGCAACTGTTTGCCAAAGTGTGCATCACACCAACTCACACCACGTTCCACTCACACTTTGTTGCAGTGCCCCTAAGTGGCCAAAGAAAAAAATATTAAAAGATTCCTCAATGAATGGAAGTACAGTATGAGCACACGCCCAAGTGTCCTTGAACAGATCACTGGATCCTTATGTCAGGACAGGGTGTGGATCATGCAAGACTCCTGAATACACTGCATTAAATATTGTGGGGGAAAAAAACACCAAAAAAAACCCCTCCACAATAGAATCTATTGGTGCAAAAGGAGACAGAACAAAAGAGCACGCTACAGTAATCTCAGTACAATAACGCACAGCTGTAAGTCGTTTACTGTAGGGGAGGAGCATGTGTGTAATGTACATATACTATATTATACTATACATATATATACATACACACACACACACACACACACACACATATATATAAATACACATATATGTCAGGGCTCAGACGTGGAGGAGTGAGACATCCTCATTTCTTTTGCAGGTGCTGCCTGTTGGAGCCTCTGGGACGCGCCGCGTACTGCGCGCTCTGGCTCCACACACACACACACACACACACACACACAGACACACACACACACACACACACACACGGTACCTCCCACTTCTCTCCGGCTTGTTTAAGTGCTCTGCTCTGCCTCCTTCGCTTTCAACGAGCGCTCTCGTCGACGACGGTCCGTGCGCCCTCTGACTCGCTGTGACTGGCCCCGGCTCGTCTCCTGCGCCTCCTGCAGCCCTGACAGACCGGAGAGGAGCGAGTGCGCTCCGGTGATACACAGCTTCTCGTTTGGGTTCATAAGTCTGCGTGGACGCGAACTCTGCTGCGCAACTGGAGGAGGAGAAGAAGTGTGTGTGTGTGTGTGTGTGTGTGTGTGTGTGTGTGTGTGTGTGTGTGGACAGATTCCTGCGTCTCTCGCCGACAAAGTGGATAAAAAAAACAGTTTGGGTTATAAAGAAAGAAAAGCTGCTCGACTCGAGTTCATCCCGAGAACCGTGGATTACTCTGCCAAGGTAAGAGTCTGCTGCGCTCCGGGTTTCGGAAACGTTTTCATTTTATTTTGAATTTTGGTGCCAACAGACACCAGTGTGATCCCACTGCTCGTTTGGAGGCAGAACTCCTGCCGGTGCGTGAAGTCGTTCAGATGCTGCGATGGTATCGATTAGAGGTCCTGATAATCGATCCATCCAGGATCAGCTCCCCCCTCCACCTCCTCCACCACCTCCTCCTCCCGCCGCACGCTGCGCCTTTTACGCAGCCGGGTCTCTGTCTCTCTCTCTCTCTCTCTCTCTCTCTCTCTCTCCGTCTCTCTCTCGTGTGAAAGCTTCCCCCTTGTGGCCCAGAAACCCCTCTCTCTTCTTTCTTTCTTTTTGTAAGTCAGCGTGTCCATTGATTCCCTCCGTGCCGGCGCGCGGGTCACTGTATCTCGGGTCAGGATCTGGAGGACGCGGCCGGGGACGCGGAGGGATGTGGAAACAGGATTAAAGCTTCTTCTTATCATCGCCGTGCTCGTGTCGAATGTGTCGTTATCTCTCTCTCTCTCTCTCTCTGTCTGTCTCTCTCTCACCTCCAGCTGGTTGTTTCACACCTCAGATGTGAGACTTTAATCTCGGATGATCCCCAGAGACGAATCAAGAAGTTCCCCGTCGGGACGCACTGTGGTATCATGCACATATGTGTGAATATCATTTGCAGTATGACATAGATCCTATATTTATTCTGTTCCAAGTCTTGCTTTACTGAAACTGGAACGAGGTGTGTGTGTGTGTGTGTGTATCACACACTCCTGGGTTTGGGAAGAGTTGGAAGGTTTTTGCTTTGGGAGTTTTGGGAGTGATGAGCGTTCTTTTTGGAACATTTTTAAAATGAACAACATCTGGGGAAATTATAGAATATAGGATAGATGTGACGAGAGTGGTAGAGTGTGTGTCGTGTGTGTGTGTGTGTGTGTGTGTGTGTGTGTGTGTGTGGCCCGAGTTCTTCCAGAGTGGAGCTGCTGACAGTTATTGTTCAGGGGTTGATTGGTTGAGTGATTAATAGTTTGGCAATAAATCAGTCATATATACAGTGGTGGGGTCCTAAAGTCTGAGAGCAGGTTCCCAGAATGCCAAAGGTCTGAGTTAGTTCCCCCCAAGACTTCTGGACCCTGCACCTTTACTGCAAGGTCATTAATCAAGACAAGAGAAGTAAAGATAGAAAGAAAAGTTCCATAGCTTCTCAAAGTTGAGGATTTGACTTTCGACCTTTGCACTGTTGTCGGTCGGACAAAAGAAGTTTGGCAAAACCTACGGGCACTGCCTTCGTCTCCTGTCTTTTATAAAACAATGAGCAAATCAATCGATTCATCCGAAAAACAATCGAGAGAATCCCGAAGCATTATCTTAGAAGCATTATCTTTTCAGGACAACGGTGAAAATGTGCTGTCACAGCATCAGCCCGCACTCCGTGGTCATGTCATTGTGAATACGAGGAGCAAGCGGTGGCAGCGGTGGCACGGCTGCGTTCCTCAGAGAACCTGTTCACTGCCGTTGAGCTCTGCGAGGCGGAGTCTGGGTACAATGACGTTTCTTTTCTCGCTCGTCCAAATCAATATTGGTTGGTGAGCGAGCGGGGGAAAACAAACCCGTGCATGTGTGTGGAGCACACGAGTATGGGAAAAGCAAAGAAAGGTGGAGACGGGGGGGGGGGGGGACGGGACGGACCGAAGCACCTACACGGGCGAGAGAGGGAGAGCGCACAGCAAACATTCCTGACTCGGTGTCTCGGCAATTTAATTAAGGTTTTCTCTCTCGACGAGATGACGCGGCTGCAGCAGCGAGCACCTCGAGGTGAAGGCTTAACCCCGACCCCCCCCCAACTCCCCCACCCCTGTTTCCAGCTTGGACTAATCCCAAGGGTCAGCTAAATAAGTGTTCGGGTCATCCCACGATGACAACTCAATAGGTGGGGGGGGGGGGACCCCCGAAGGAAAAGCTCCCCAATCAGGGAGTTAATAACCCCCATGAAGGAAGTTATAAGAGGTACAAGGTGAAGAGGATTGAGTGTGTGTGTGTGAGTGTGTGTGTGTGTGTGTGTTCACGTGTGTGTGTGTGTGTGCGTGTGTTCGTGTGTGTGTGTGTGTGTGTGTTCATGTGTGTGTGTGTGTGTGTGTTCATGTGTGTGTGCGTGTGTTCGTGTGTGTGTGTGTGCGTGTGTTCGTGTGTGTGTGTGTTCATGTGTGTGTGTTCGTGTGTGTGTGTGTGTGTGTTCATGTGTGTGTGTGTGTGTTTGTGTGTGTGAGGATGAAATTTCAGTTGTTATCAGCCACAGCAACCTAAAGCCCCTCCTCTTCTCTGATTGGGGTTTAAGTGGTGCTCTGATGACACACACACACACACACACGCACACGCACACACACACTGCAGGTCAGATTTCGGTCACTGTACCACTGGCTGGGTAGATTTTTACAGGGAGATAAATTCCTGAAACATGCCGCTCTGCCCCGTCGTACATTCCCGGTTATTCGTCACAAGTGCTGATGGGAGTAGAAAAGCGCTTCAGTTTTCTCTCCCTGCGGTTGTTGTTCTTGTTGTTGTTGTTCCCGAACCGTCCGTCCGCAGTGTTGGACATGTGCAGACAGACGTGACCGCGGCGGAGAGGCCTCGTTTCCATCCCTCACCCCCTGCGCTCTCTGTCCCTCTCCCTTGTTGGTGTTGGTGTCTGTTGGGATTTCTCTTCTATGTGGAACGGAGTGTCACACTCGCGCGGCCTCAAGGCCTCGTGACAGCCAACCCCACCACAGTCCACAGTCGTAGTGGGACGTCAAGAAGACAATCTGCACATAGCAACTCCAAGGTTACGGAAAGATCGTGTATACAGGTATGGAAAATAAACTATGATTAAAGCGTGTGAGACAACTACACGCTTTGTTGAGCTAAGGGAAAGATTGTGGTGATGGTTAAACAAAAGTTCGCCATGGGCGGTGAAAACCACTACACCTCTACTTTGATGCTTCACCACTACTTCCTGTGTTGGCAGTGAACATGATACTGTACGTTAAAGCCGCAGTGTGTAATATTTAGAAGAACTTATTCACAGAAATTGAACACATTGTCCGTAACTATGTGTTCATATGTGTGTAATCACCATGTTTTATTCGTCAACTCTGATTGAGTTAAATAGAGTGACATGGGGAGGACCCGACCTCCGCGTGAGTCGCCATGTGTCCCTCGTCCTGTTGAATACGGTTGTCGAAACAAAACGGTTCAGGAACACGTCGCATTCGCGTTGGATTTTTCAGACGCTGACGGAAACCGGAAACGGAATCAGCGGTGCGCCGCCATAAAGTGTCCCCTGTCGGTTGCTCAGTTGGTTGCGGTTTGCAACTTTACCAGCAGATGGCGCCAGAAAATTACACACTGGGCCTTTAAACGTGCGCTCAGCTGGGTTTTTCTTGATTTTCTCACTTTCACTGACGTCGCTTTTTGGTGCTCGCCTTCCGAGGTTTGTTTTTCACAAATATTTCGCAGCTTCCCCAAAAAATGACCCTAAAGGCAAAGTTTTACACATTTACATTCGTCGTCATGTGATAGTTTTGAAGGGTAATGTGTCAAATGATATGACATAATCAAAATAGGACTGGTAACTCAATCTTAATCTTGGTGGCAGAGATTAATCTCTTAATCGTGCTTTGCTTTGCTTGCTAGTTTTGTTTTACGGGGCCGGCGAATGGCTTCGATACGCTAACGGCGCGTCTATATAGTTGTAAATGAAACGCAAATAATTTGAGGGTGCAGGTTTAGCGGCCTCCAGTGGTAGAATTGAGAATGACACCGCGTGTGCCAGACACACGCTGCGGCGAACACCCTTATCTTTAGCCTCAGGCTTGAAATCATTAGCACATATTTGTCTGGTTTCAATAATTTAGATTTCAAATCAAGCTGAGCACAAAAACAGGTGGACGAAAGTCTCCATCTCTCCGCGCTGTTGCCGTCGTGCAGATGTGTGTGTGTGTGTGTGTGGGGGGGGGGGGGGGGGGGGGGGCGTCGGCTCATTTGGGAACGTTTAAGGAAGCGGGGGCCGCGCAGATGCAGCGGACGGCCAAGCAACAAGCCCGCGACGGATGATCTATCATCCTGCTCAGTTCAGTTGTCTGATTTCCCCTCTCCGGAGCAGGCGTCGCTGAAACCCTGCAGACGCACTGAAGCCATTTACAGTAACAAGCCGTTTTTTGAAAGTGTTCGCTGACGACGGCTTGTTCCCCCCTGGTTTCTTTGCTCCGCTCAGGCGTTTGGAAGATAACCTTTTTCTTTTCCCGTGAAGAAGCCTCGGGTCTGTCTGTGACCAGGCTACGTTACGACATTCCCTTTGATATCGATCAACGGTTGACAACCGGGCAACGATATGAAACAGAGATTAACTGAACGCGCTCAGGTTTCGGAAGCTGGACGCAGAGAATGTTTTTTTCCACTTTGGCTCGATAGACGACTGCGGCGATTGGTCAGAGGTGTCAGTTGTGCAGGATGAACTAATGGTTGTTTTTAAAAGGTTGAACTCAAGACAGAGCTCAACTGATACGGACTTTTGGGGCCTGATGCCAATATATGAGGAAGTAAAAAAAATTGGCAATATCGATATATGCATTTCAAAAAATGAGAACAGTTGATGTTTAAAGTTGAACCATAACCTTTGTTCTTAATAACTATGTATAAATAAAAAGAAAAACACAAACACAAGCGAACATGTAGAACTTGACATGGATATGGAAACATGGATTTGCAACGCATGATCTGAACTGTCAATCAGCAAAGACGAAGTTTTCACATCGTCCAACATAAACGCCGCTCCGTCGACGAAAGGCTCACATCGGCGTCTTCAACTGACAGCACGTCGCCTCGACACGCGTCAAATGCTGTAGTTGAACTATCGGCGATCGCTCTTCTTCCGCGCAGCCCCACGTGTTTCCCGTCTGGAGTTTTGCCTCACGCAGTTTTAACATTAACTTTATTGCTAAAATTCGGTTTTCTGTTTCCGTCGACGTGAGAAAAAACAGAAGGGCTCGCGTTACGTCTTCACGGGGGCTGGGATGCTTCAGTCGACCTGCGACAGGCTGAGACTGAACACGCTCACCCCCCCCCCCCCTGGCCCCCGGGGGGGTGGGGCTTAGGGGGGTTGCTACTCCTTTACTAACCCTCGAAGCGTGTCTCTAAGTAACCCCCCCCCTTCGTCCTCACAGTGTGTTGTATAAACACAGGGGGGGTGGGGGGGGGGGGGTCGGGTTCAGTACATATACTGTATAAGTCTCCAGCATTCCACTGCGGTACCAGGAGACACCGGGAGGCAGAAGATGCCACGTCAGATTCTTCTCTCCCTCCAGAAAAGAACACAAGGCTGAGATTGTTACAGTGTTTTTAACCTTTCGATAACCTGACGTCAGCAGTTTGTTCCCCCCCCCCCCCCCCCCCCCCCCCCCCCCCCCCCCCCCCCTCCCCCCCCTCCCTCCCCCCCTCCCGTCGCGAAGAGTCAAAACGGAGCTACTCATCTTGGCCAGAATATACCTTTCCTGCGTGTTGGATTCAGCCGAAAAACCCAAGAAAACGCTGCACGCACGGCAGAGGAGGAGAGCCGACTTACGGTGTCGATCTGAAACCTCAATTCCTCGGGACGGGAACGGGATTGGAACGTCGTATTTTTAGGGAGCAGTCCGTCGGTCTACCACGTCGGTCCAGGGCAGAAGAAAACGGTATCTCGGCTTCTCTTATCACGACTAGAGACGCTCCGTCATGAACAAACCGTGAAGTTCATATCGGTGTGGAGAGTCTTTCTCTCGTCTTGTCGATACAGATCCAGATTCACAGCAACGCAGCCATTGGATTTAACCTTTAGGCTTTTTTTAATTTTTTATTTTATTAACATATCACGCAAAAAATTAATAATTTGAATGAATTAATCCAACGATGTTTCCCGGCGCGGGACCGGACAAAGTCCCCGAGGCCCAGAGAGAGACAGAGGAGTTCTTTATTCAAACCCCGGCTCTCGTTTGTTTCCCGTCAAAGACGAGCTTTGTCTGAATCCGTCCGCGCAGACCACATGTTTGATCGAATTAATTTGGAAATATTCGTATATTCCCTGTGTCCGGGATCTGCGAACACAACACAGTTTCCCCCCTGAAGCTTGCCCCCGGAAGAAGGCAACGACGGCAGCAAGAGAACCGCAGTTTAAAGATCGATGGACTGTGTTCAACGTCAGAAGTTCCTGTCGCACGCGGCCCACGTGTCAAATTACCAGGGGAAATGTTCGAACAGTCGTCCGCTCCAAGCGCTGCTGCTTCTCCCGAACGTTCTCATTTATTCATGTGTATTTTTGAGGCTCTCCAGCCCATGAAATAACCCACATAACAGATGCAGAAGATACTTTTCATATTAAGACTTGACACCCAATCCGCCTGGCGTCACAAATCAAACGCTCCCCTCCCCCCTCCATCCTCCAACAAGCCGTCACCACCCGAGGTACTGTAGGTGTGTGTGTGTGTGTGTGTGTGTGTGTGTGTGTGTGAGTGACGGGGGTGTAGCACCCTCCAGCCCTACTTTAAATGCCCCCCCCCCCCCCCCCAGGGCACATAGTCTACCTGTACACACACATCCTTTCATCCCCAACCCCCCCGCCCCCTCAACACACACACACACACACACACACACACACACACACACACACACTGGTTGTCAGTAGACAATAGGTAGATGAGAGATACCACTAGACCTTGGACGCGTGTGCCGGAGCTCACACTCGCGTTGCATGTGTCGGGACGTGTGTGTGTGTGTGTCTGCGTTCAGGTGAAAGGGTCTCGTGCCTGTGTGTGTGTGTGTGTGTGTGTGTGTGTGTGTGTGTGTGTCTGTCTGTCTGCGTTCAGGTGCACATGTAGTGTCATGTTCCCTCTTACTCGTATTCGGTTGTAGAGCCGACATGCGAATCCTGCTTTTGTGCCACTGCGAGTGTGTTTTTACTTTTTCTTCTTGTGCGGTGAGTTGTGTGTTTTTTTTTTTTTTTAGACGCGGCGACGGTAGAGCAGGGAAACCGAAAAAGATAAATCTGGGATGGGAGACGTGAAGACAACGATCGAGAGGAAACTGTGTTCGAAAAGTTAACATTATAACATGACATTTCAATCTACAGTCCGGACCTGCTTCACATTGACCATAATCATTAAAAATGCTGTTGAACTGTTATAATGATCGGGAAAAATACCACACTAGTGTGAAGGGAATGTGTGGTTGGTGATTGGTTCGGCAGAGGCCAGTGATCTTTGCCCGAAAGAACATTGATTCGGGACACGAGGACGAAACCAGGAGCTCGACCCCAAAAGACGGGCCGCTTCCGTCGCAGGGGCGTGGCTCAGACGTGAAGAGAAAACGTTCGCACTCTGCAAATCGTGCCACCGCCCACTGACGTCTCTCAGCACGTACGCAAGACTCGTGTCAAACGGTGCGGAGAGAGGTGTCCGGGGCGAGCGCCGCCAATTCACAAGACAAAACGAGACGCAGGTGGAAGGCGACAACGCCGCGGCTTACATCTGCAGAGGCGCGGGCCCCCCCGAGAGAAACGGCACGGGACATGATACGTGTCCATATCTTGATACGAAATGTTGTTCCCGTGATGGGACTGTTTTGGGAGATTGCAGACTTGTGCACGGATTTGTGGGCGCTGGTTATTTTGGGCTCAGTTGCCATTCTTAGTTCAGCAATGGCTTGAAGTTTGCCGTTGGGAGTGAGCGAAGATTTGATTTGTTCAGCGCTGTCTGGGGGAGCATCAAAAGAAAGGGCCCGGGGGTCAATGACACCGTCGGTTACTCGAGATAAAAAACAAAACAAATCATCTGGTTTGTAGCTGCACAAGTTGTAATTCCAGGCGGCTGCTGCTTCACAACAAGACAAATTAAATGACTTAAATGAGTACATTTTTGAGGAGGCGTTCCTTTTTGAATGTCAGACTGAATGTCAAATTAAAGGTCGTATAGTTCCATGTCCGCTGCTTGATGAGACACGACTCGCAAAAAAAGAAACCGGGAGCGGGATTGAATGGTGGCTGCCGGCAAACCGAGTACGTCGGCCATAGCCGGGTCCCAGTCTGGAACGGAGGTGTGGCCCGGTAACGCTCGGCCCCCAACAAATGTCAACCGGGAAAACCGATTCTCGTAACTTTGTGTAACAGGATTAATAGTTTGGCCCCGAGTCAGATGCTCAGCGGTGGTGCACAACGGGAATTATCCCCATGAGCCTCGGGTGTCTTTGCCATACCCAGGTATGTTGTAATACTCATTATTCAACTGACACAGGAGCTCCCGCGTTCTCATAGGTTCCAACTGCGCTGGAAGAGGACTAATGATGTGCACTCTTGACTGACACACGCTCATTCACAGAGAGACAACACAGCCATCTTATCAAAGAGTCCCGGTACATGTTGCACACTTGCACACATGCGTTCTTGCGCGGGCAGTTCTTCTCCACACACACACACACACACACACACACACACACACACACACACACACACACACACACACACACACACACACACACACACACACACACACACACACACACACACACACACACACACACACACACACACACACACACACACACACACACACACACACACACACACACACACACACACACACACACACACACACACACACACACGTCTCCCAGGAGGCCTCGCTGCAGCTGGCAGGGGATTAAGAGGTCAGGAGTCAAAGGAGGGGACCAGTCCACCTACAGAAGGAACTGACGGAGCAGATCTGGTGCCGAGTCAGACGCACAACCCCGATGACCCGAAGAAGTTCAACGCCCCCCCCCCCCCCCCCCCCCCCACTGTGCAGGTAGCGCGCGCCGTCGGGTATGTCCCGCGCGTGGTTCGCCGTCATCCCACTTGGCCCGAGGCCCGATCCGTCGGAGGATGCCTGGACCACCGAAGATAGACAAGCGCCAGCCCGGCGCGTCGGGGCCTGCGCTTTGGCACGGGGTTTTTTTTTCGCAACTGTGACTCACTTGTTTATCAAAACCTTGAGCAGGTTAAGGTCACGATTTCGACAGGCGGCTCGGCTCCGGAATGTCACAGGGTTGGCATGGGCGTGTGGCATTGCGACGGCGGAGGTGACGCGAGGTCGGCGGCAAATAAATGGCAAAAAATGAATTATGTATGCAGATTAAAAAAAGGAATCCAAGATAAAGAACATTTAGTCTCTTACTATCGGATCTGTTCATTTCTATGTCTTTAAAAAACAAAACATTGACTGTAAAATTTCCGATCGGTTGAGTATTTTTACCGGACCACACAGAATTCATATCTTGAAAACATCGGTCTCCACTGCTGCGACAGTGAGACGAGTTTAATTTTTTGTTTTTAATCCAATAAATCATGTGGGCAAACATTGGAGAGTTTCCCTGTGCTGCGTAACTGGAACACAAATGCAGAAAGCTGAGAATAATTATACAGAGCAAACAACTCTGATGCATGAAGAGTCAACATGAAATGGGCTTTTCCTGTTTGCAGAGTGCAAATCTCTATTCAGCAAAATCCATTGAATTTTTTTTAAGGACTAAGACTAAAAGTGTGCTCATGTTATTGGCAAATGAAGTTTACCTGGTGGAAAGAATGTAACTCGCCAACACTCGCTCCCACTTTATAACCTGCCATGTGTCGGGGTCAGTGCAGTCCGGGATGAAACATCGGTGTAAACTGCTCCGCGCTTGACTCTAGCCCCCGCCCGCCGGACCCAGCATATCACACTGCGGCTGCGGGCGAGCCGGTGGTATTTTGAATGTGGACGACTTGTTCACAGATGAGAGGCGAGAGACACTTCAAAGAGATGGCAAGCGGATCAAAAGTCTGGGCCGCGGCGGCTTTTCTCTCTCTTACGCGCGCTGGCGGCGGGAGGAGTGAGCAGTGTCAGCGTGTGCGCGGGTGTTTGTTTAAAGAAGAGAAAAAGGAACAATAAACACAGATATCGCGGGCCGCTAGTTAATAAAGCAAACGCAACGCCGGCACAGTTCAGCTTATAGGCAGCGTTTGAAGTCAGAAAGTAAAAAAAAGGTGACGTTTTCCATCGTTCCGTGCAGAGACTTTGTAAAGATGGACGACACGACAAGTCCCCAAAGGTGAAGGCAGAACATATCGATCGCCCCCTGGTGGCCTGCCACAGCATGAGACAGAAATCCCGCCCCCTTCATGTTAGCAGATGGAATAAAGGATCAGCCCCCAAAAATGTTTTCTGTCATTTTAAAGTTGTTCTTATCGAATGTATGTTGAAGTGTTTACTTATGTCCAGTAAGTTTGGTTTCAACGAGATTTTTGACGCTATGAAACAACATCACGGCTGCAAAAGCTGAGACTGACTTGCGATTGGCCGAGCGCGCGTGCGTCGGCGGGAGAAACCGCACCGCGATCTCTACCGCGTGTGCATCTTTATACACAATCCTTTTTGTGCCCTTGAATGACACGTGTTGTGTTCATGCTACACTGGATGCTACTCTGTCTACTCATCGCTAACAAGCAACTAGCACGTAGCTGCAGGAGCGACTGTGCCAAAGTGTTTCATTGTGACTGTGGGCCGAGATACAGGACGTGGATGCGCTTCAGTCATTGGCTGTCAAACACACAAGCGCCGCGTGTTTGCCCGTCACTCACCGGATAACTGGCGTCTGTGTCTGCCGATTTGTGGTCACAAACCGCTGTAGTCTGAGGGAACAAATGAAGTAATTGGAGGGTACAATTTGTTAATTCTAGGGTTCCGCTAACTTAAACATCGCCCCCCGACACCTGCCAGGCCCCATTTGGAAAGTTCACGAGAAGGGCCGTGTTTGTTTCTTTGTGTCTGTCATGTGTATTTGTGCACCAGTGCATTATGGAGCTAAACTAAGACAGTCCGTCAACACAGACAGGCCGGTGGCCGTCCAAGACAAGCAGCCCTGCGGGTCGGTCCGCTGCGGGAACGTTGCTCCATACCTTTCGCCAGCGCCAAGGCACACCAGACTGTTTCTCTCGGCGGACCGGACGGGACGCCGGAGGCCAACGACCGAATGGAGCAATTTCCTGCACCTCGCGGCAGCAGGGGAGCTCGTGTAACGTGTCTGCGCTGGGTTTGGGACTGGGCCGCGGGTCCGTTTCAGACACTGCTGGATTCCTCTCAACTCCTCGCTCATTGAACCTCGTCATTGGCCGAAGGTCTGGAAAGAAGCGTCCTCCCGGGGTTTAGTGCAATTCCAACAGTTTTGCCAGCGGACAAAGTGATGACAGATTGCAAAAAACGCAACACTACATTTTGGCCCTTTTATACGGCTCTCCCCCGCGTAATAGTCTCTGCTCCATTACGGGCCGGAGTAAACTATTCAAGTCGGCCGAGGGGAGGGGGGGTCGCAACCCACCGGGGAGCAGCTGAGTAAGCAAACGGCTGCGGACATGGGGTGAGAACTGTGAGTTCACTCGGTGACGTCGTTCACGTTCGAAAAAGCAGCTGAGCCTACGGAGATATTAACCACTTCCTCGTCTCATGCACAACGCAGCCCTGATGCGGAATCAGAGGGCGGCGATGAGCAGAATGACGTCGAGGAGGAAATGGACAGAAATCACGGTGCAACGTTGAAAAGACGGCGCGTTAAGGCCTCGGCCTCGGCGCGTTCCTCTACCGGTCAGAAGCGGGTCACGTTGTCTCCCCGTGAAATCCAGCGGTCCAGATACTATCTTTGAAAAGGGAAATCTGAAGGACGCAGGGGTCACGCTGTCACCGGGGCATTTCAGACTTCATTCGAGTCCAAAAGAGAATCCCCCAGTTCCCATTAGATCCCCAATTCTCAGGGCCGTCACAAGAGTTAGTCCCCGACCCACGCTCCGGCGCTCTCTCTCTCTCTCTCTCTCTCTCTCCGGTCACGCCCGGCGTGTTCAGAAGAAATGACCCAGAGGTATTTTATAAAACAGACAAATCCTCTCCTTCCTACAAAGAAAGGCCCAGCGTCGTTTGTTATCAGTGCGAAAAAAAAAGAATCTAACGAGGTCGCTCGTGGCGCCGGTGGGAAGCCTGCGCCCACACTCCACGATGCAGCTTCTCCAAACATCCCCTCAAGCCCTCGGAGCTTTTCTTTTTCAAAATAAAATGAAACTATTCGCTGATGAAATAATGGTAAAAACAACACCCTTCTTGTTCCGTAGACTCTCGTGGTTGGTGTGAACTTGAACTTGAACGACGAACGACTTTGCAATGAAAACTAGCATGAACTCTTTTTCTCATTTTGCAATTAAGTTGTAAATTAAGTTGATACGAGATCAAGATAAACATGTAAGTATGAATCACACGTCATGTTCCACGCACCCCCTTGATTCTGTGGAGGCCACTTGAATCCAGTGTGAAAAAGGCAGATTCCACGACTACCAATAAACATCTCTGCATCAAATCGACATATTAATATGTCAAAAAGCCACAACTGGCGTCAAAAACAGGTTTGATTTCGTTCAACTCTTAAGATTAATCCAAAGTTTCGGTAAGTGAAATATCAAACCAGAGAGAAAATATGGCGGAAGCAAGATGGCGTGTTAACGTGACCTTTGACCTCATTCAACTAAATCACCCGTGTTGTAATCTGAGCCGCTTTTCTTGCACCGCTGCAATTTGCAAACGTAACCCAATTGAATTACGGCCACATCGGCTCGCTGTTTTGTTTCCTCGGGACTTTGGATAAATCGACCCTTAAATGGGCCCGTGCTCGCGGTGCAGTGAGCTGAACGCAAACAGAGCAAGAGCCTGGCCGGTTGCTGTCTTGATCGATGGTCTGAGCAGATAAGACGAGTGTGTTTGTGTGCGACGGCATCAGAGGTCTGGACCCGGTCGCATTTGTTGAGTTTAGGTAAACAGGAGACAATGCCCCCCCATTCTGCCATTTGCCATTCTGAGAGTTTTATTCCTAAAAGCAGAAAGGTGCCGTAAAACACCAAACTTTACAGAACTGCAGCGACATTGACATTGACATTTTTGCACAAACAGCACAACATGCAGGAGGATCCTTCTGTCCAAACGGAAATTAGATCCCTATTTTCCAGGCACAACGGAGTTCCCTCCGTGCACACATTTTACGCGTGTCTGCGGACAAATGAAGGGCGGGGATCAGATTCCTGTTTTGGTTTTTATTTGGAAACACGAGCAGGCTCTGAACAGCATCATACAAAGAGTTACTGGGAAAAAAAACCAGATTTTCTGTTCCTGCGTAAAATGCAGCCTTTGTTTCCGGGTCATGAACCGGTCGAGGTCACTGACTTTAACCGAGCCAAACACACACACACACACACACACACACACACACACACACACACACACACACACACACACACACACACACACACACACACACACACACACAGACACACACACACGTCATTTTGCACTAATTGATTCCCCTCCCAGCAGAGACAGGAATTAGTGTGCGTGCGTGTGTGTTTACTTTGTCACTTTCCTATTTACTTAAACTCCTGACAGATCCTTTTAAAGTAAACGCACACAATCAAATGTGTGTGCCTCACACTAATAAATCCATCAGTGTTCATAACTTCATAACTCTCAGACGGCGAACTTTCCCAATTATAATCCAATTATAATGTGTGTGTATGCGAACTTGTGTGTATGCGTACGTGTGTGTGCGTATGTGTGTGTGTTTACTTTGTCACTTTTCTATTTACTTAAACTCCAGACGGAACATTTTAAAGTAAATACACACACACACACACACACACACACGCACACATGCGATCAAATGTATGTGCCTCACATTAATAAATCCATCTGTGTTCATAACTTTCAGACGGTGAACTTTTCCAATAATAATCCAATTACAATGTGTGTGTATGCGAACGTGTGTGTATGCGTACGTGTGTGTGTGTGTGTCTTTACTGCCAGTCCCTCAGTCTCTCTCTGCAGTAAATCCGTCCACACCCGCTGACCTAACACTGGGTTAATGAGGTGATCCAGCAGCGGGGGCCCAGTTCGTCGAGGTCTCTGGGCCCATGTGTTCCAGTGTGTGTGTGTGTGTGTGTGTGTGTGTGTGTGTGTGTGTGTGTTTCAGCTTTTGTGTGTGTGTGTGTGTGTGTGCGTGCGTGTGTTTTCATGCATCTGGGCACGGATGGGTGCAGCAGATGCGGCGTTCATGATGGTTTACCGTCGCGTTTGCACGAGACAAATACGATGCCGGGGACGTGCGATTGCAAATAACGGCCGTGATTGTTGCCGATTTTCTGCAGCGAGTCTGCCGTGTCTGCTAATCTCCAGCACAAATTGCTTGGCAGGCCAGAAGTCAGCACTCCAGCGCGCAGTGTGTTCGGCCCGCTGCTGAAACCCAGTTAGTTTTTCGCCAATTCGGTAACGTAACGTAATCCAATTCAGGATATGGGAAACGTCCTGCTGCGTCCGCAGTTAGTCACGATGGGGGGGGGGGGGGGGTTCAAAAGAAGTCTCCCTGGTTGCAATGCATCTTAAATACAATTTACATAAAGCAGCAATAAAAAAAAAAAAGTGCTTTTGACAGTTTGATAACATGATGTCAATGACAGACACGAGTTTGCGTCATTTCCCCGTCTGGATTCGCTCGATGACACGAAGAGGTTCAGGCGAGGAAAAGAAACGTCGCTGAACCCAAACCTATTCTGTGACCAGTGGTTTTGAGCATTTGGCTCATCCCCACGCGCGCGCGTGTCCTCTCACCGCAGAGTCGGACCGTGGCGTCGGCCCTGGCGAGACGGAGCAGCAGCCGGCCGCGTCGCACCGCCACAACAGCGAAGTAAGTGAGTAACGCCGCCGTGCTCCCTGCTGACCTCGCGCCGGCCTGTCAACACAGTCCGTTAACACGTGAGAGACTTTCCCGCTGTATTCACACATGGGCTCGCTCGGACATTTTTCCCGGACGCTGCATGTCGGCGGCAACATCTGCGTCGACATCTCGCGTTGATGATGGGACCGATGATGCGCTTGGCTGCTCCAGGGCGAAAGGTTCTGCCGTGTTTTAGTTTCAACACTTCAAGGGTGAATGACCCCGACCCAACTCGAGACCCCCCCTGCCACTTGTGCATAGGTTGCTGGGTGACGCTGGTCAAACGTCACGTACACTGCCTCTGGAGTCCCCGCTCCACTGCGGAGACTTGAACATGCGTGTCGCAAAAGGATTTGTAACTTCTCTGGGAGGGATTTAAAAAAAAATTGCAGAGGAGAGGAGACATGATCGAGGCGGTTGTTACGCTTGCCAGGTGCCCTGTGGCACACACCTGTGTGAAGCTGAGGGCAGGTTACATTCTTAATTCCAACCGCTGACAGACACGACAGGCTCATGGCCAACTGAAGTGTGAAGTGAAGTCACACACACACACACACACACACACACACACACACACACACACACACACACACACACACACACACACACACACACACACCCCTGCTTTGACATCCAGGGCTGTTTTGCTGCTGTAGCTGTCATGGCAGGACGCCCGGCTGCGCTCAGTTGGCCCCGGACCAAGAGGTGCGACCGACTTGTGCCACACACGCACAGTAGCCGGTCGCCCCCGACAGACGGGTTGACCGGTTTCATATGTCTTGTGTTCATGTCGCGCCTGACTAAAGCATAACTTCACCTGAGCGGGTGCAGTAGAGACGCTGGGCCTCGGGCTCATTTCTTTAATCTTGCTTTTTTTGTTGCACACCAACGTACCACGGTCACATTTTGTCATGCTCAAACAAGCTCCACTCGATTGGACTAAGGGATGGATACATCATTTATAACATATCTATTACACCTGTTCATTTATTTCCACCATTGTCATCTTTAGTACTCGCGGCGCTGCAGCGGGACGTTTGAGCGGCCGGGTCCTCGTGTGCTTTGCATCTTGTGGTGAATCTCCGCACACCATTTCCAACCACAAACTGTCGGTGGCCTCTCCTGTATTTGGTCCTGTCGCCCGCGTCCTCACGTGCCTACAACACGCAAATGCACTGAACTCATGCATCGCTCTTCTAGTCTTGCAGACCACTCAGGGCTCTTTTTGTCTATCGCGTTCATGCACCGCTGCGAGAGACTGAAGAGGCAGTTCAGGGTTAAATGTCTTGCTCCAAGGACAAGGGGGGGAAGATGGGATCGACCCCCCGCTGACCTTCGGGTCGGGGTACGGCCCGGATTAACATCATTCAATTTTTCTCTCGTTCTCTACGGCTCGAATACAGAACAACCCCCCCCCCCCCCCCCCCACACACACACACACGCACACACACGCACTTGAATTGTCTTGCTCGTGCCCATAAAGTTTTAAAATAGCGTCTGGATGATTCACTGGCGTGTTCTGCCAGTTTTTTTTCGAATAAGAACGGGATTGTTTCGCCTTGCGAACCGAAAAAACAATAGGAGAAGACAGCAACAACACCCAGGCATCACAGAAACTGCGGAATGATTGATCATTAGACATAGTACAGAAAGTACAGTGCGAGACAGAGTTGGGTTCAGAATATTTGACACCATTATGATTCCTGGGAGTAAGCAGGTGAAGCAGCGGTTGGTCACTTCCCTGCAGCTCTTTTAAGAGGATAAGATGCTCTCTCTACAAATATCGCTTTTTTAAAAATGTATACATCTGGCACTTTGTTCACGAGGCAGACGCTGGACTACCGATGTCCACGTGAATTGAATTGAATTGAATTGAATTGAAAATGTGTTTATTCCAAACTAATTTAATCTCACCCCTTCACGTCCCCAAGTAATTCATCTATAATTAATAATTAATTAATTAATTCCTTATTGATTGGAACATGGAGGCAATAGAAACTTCCAACGCTGTGTGTGTGTGTGTGTGTGTGTGTGTGTGTGAAGCTTCTCTCGCCTCAGACAAAGAGTGTGTCTGTTCATGAAGCTCAGCAAGTTGCCGGCGCGCTTTTTCCTGTTAATGCAACAAAACCCGAGATAGCGGACGGAGAGAGGGACGGAGCGTCGAGGGGGCGATAAGAGAGGGCTGGTTTGAGGGCTGGGGGGGGAAAAAAATGAAATAAAAAAAGCGCAGCAGATAAGAAATAAAGACTCGAATCAGATCAGGAGCCGGCAGCCAATGAGAGCTCAGGGAGCGAGGTTCACCGGAGTTCAGTATAAAAAAAAAAAAAATGACAGGAGGAGATGAGCCGTCACACACGCTGTTATTAATTTGTTCCAGGTGTCTCGTCATGCACCGTGTGTGTGTGTGTGTGTGTGTGTGTGTGTGTGTGTGTGTGTGTGTGCTATCTATTTTGTCAAAATGACAACATGAAGACTTATATTAAAAGAAAGAAAAGCATGAAGAGGTCGAACCTGCTCTGAAAGTTCAATCTGAGGACAGTACGACGACAGCTCGTGTGTAATTGATCTTTCGCACTAATAGTTCCGTGTGTGTTTGATTGTTGTTCCTCTCACATCAGTCTGTCGTGTTCGCTATGACACATTGATGTGCCTCCATTGTCAGCCGAGAGGTGTCCTGGCTGCGTGCTGCCTCTCTGCAGGTATGCAGTCGGCTCACTATTATCTAAGGGGAGGGCGACGAACCCTTAAAGAGGCCACAGAGAAAATTTCGTGGCCTCCCCCTAGTGGTTCCACGGGGAATATTTGTTCGGCCGCTGTCGTTAAGGACGCTGCGTTAGCGAGACGCCCGCGAGGACGCGGGGGGATTTTTTCCTCAGAGCTCCTGGGGAAGTTGTCCACGCCACCTTGGAGATAACGGAGGAGAAGAAAGAAGTCTGTTCACCGAAGCTCCGACTTCGCTCTCTGGCGTCAAGTAGCTTCAACTCGTCAACTACTGTCCAGAGCGGGAAAAAAAGAATCCCAATTTGAACAGATAACCTCGGGTGTGATGTCCAAGAAGTATTAATAAGTCGCTGGTTGTGTAACGTACTCATCCAGTAGAAAGAAAAACAAACTGCATGTCGTATTAAAAGCCTCTGGCGGTCCGGAACTCTCTCCGGGTGGTGAATGGCCCTCCCAGGTTCAACTCTTGTCTCGTCTCTTTTTTCGTTCACTCTCCGGCTTCGCCTGCTTTTGTTCCTCCGTCGACGAGTTTTGTTTTTGTCAATTCGACTGTTCCGCCCGTCGGCCATTTCCATCACGGGGGATAGCTACCTGGAGAACGCCACTCTCTTCCTCGTCCGGGCTACGCAATGGGGTGACGCAGTTCCCTTGTGACATAAATCGAGTCGTCCCGGAGGCCCGAGAGAATAGAAATACTGAAATCAAGGCGCGTATGGGACCGATACAAGCGCGGATGGCGTCGTTTTCCCGTCATCACTACACTGTGCAATCTGTTTCAGCATCACAATGACAAGTTCAGGTCAGGAGGTTGTCCCGTCCAACTCCCCCCTCCTTCCTTTCACAACTGACGGGAAGTCAATACCTTGTGCTGATTTTTGTTTTTAATGTTCCCTAACGTGGTCCTCATGACTCTCTTCATCCCAATAACTCAGTGGCTCATGTCACTGCTGTCACTGCTCAGTCTAGACAGCACGTCACCAACCAGAAGTCGCAGGGGACTTTGACATCCCGACTTTCTTCTCTGCGCTCGTCTTGACTGCAGTGTGAAGCAGCTTGTGCTTGTGTGGCGCTCGTCTGTCGGGTCCGTGGCAACGTGATGGATGGATACAGTTGCGGGGGGGGGACAACATATTTGAAAGGCCATGAACCATGCGCACAGGAGGACTTATGGCAAACTTTGGCCCCGAAACGTGATCGTCATCGAGCCCTCATCGCCGCCCACAACGACAGCGCCGTCAAGTCAATACACTTCAGTCCTTCTTTTCTTTGTGTCGCAGTGCGTGTTGTTTATGAGAATTTAAAGGCTGCACGGAATGAGTGGGCCGGAGTGCACAGAGGTGAAAGGTCAAGACCTTCTCAAAGCAACTCGGGCTGTAACTGCACTTAATTGATTCGCGTCAGTTTGACAGATTTTGTACTCCTGTGTGTGTCTGTGTGTGTGTGTGTGTGTGTGTGTGTGATCGGGATTATTGCTCGTGCACGTGCACGACCCTGGGCAGCACCACGTTCAGCGGCCCACAGTGTGGAGTTTATCTGCTTTACTCGTGAGGCTAAGGGTTTTTACTAAGATCGGAGTCGTTAAACGGATTTTACTGCCGAGCTTTCCAGACCTGAGGTAACAGGATATTCCATACGGGGTTTTTTCGGGGGGGGGGGGGTGTGAAGGTAACGTTTGTGTACCGCTAACTCATGCCCCCCCCCCCCCCCCCCCCCCCCTTCATGTAGACCGACCAAATTCACGCCCCATTGCTCTGCTTCTTTGTACCTTCATTCCTGACTCTCCTGCTTTTTTATTGTATATCTTGCATACAATACATACCATCTTCCCTGATGCCTTTTTGGACTCTTGCTGCGGTAACAAGGAAATTTCGCTGGCGTGAGAAAAAAAAAATTATCTTATTATATCTTGTGTTATTTCACAGATTGGCAAATCCCAGTGAGCATTTGCAGATTCTTTAACACATTCACATATCTGATTACGCGCAGACGGATTGGCATAAACTTACACAACCCTAACCCCATCCTGCTCACAGATGAGGCCGGTTTCATTTTTTTCGATCTCGCCCAAGTCCTCTACTTTGAAAACAATAAGATGCGAGTTGCAACACAGCGGACCCGTCCTTTCATTTCCCCAGAGCAACAGCTGGTCAAGTGGCAGTCGCTGTGCTCGAGCAGGACATCGCAGGACTCCCTCCCTCCACGCTGCCGTATCTGGCCTTCGTCACACGCCGTTCGAGGGCTTAGTGGAGTCGGGACTTGTTTACAGCGGAGTCTGGACAAATGGAGGCAGGCGTCAGCTACCAGCTATGAACACGGCAACTTTCTCTTCTGTCCCTTTTCCCCCTCACACCCATTCTCTCTCTCTCTCTCTCTCTCTCTCTCTCTACCTTTTTTCTTATCGCGGGGGAGGACAAAGGTTTATGTCGGCCTTTCATTCGGCCTCACAGTGAGAGATGGCTGCAGTGAATTGTGGGTAACAGAATCCAGCTGTGTTGCAGACCGTGTCTGCTGGTGTGAACATGTGCAGGAATGTGTGTGTGTGTGTGTGTGTGTGTGTGTGCGCGCGCGCGCACGTTGACCTGCTTCATGTCATTCTGACGGCGATGCTTCTCTTTCATCACGTGTCCTTATCTGCGCTGAGGATTTGCTCGTGTGCCGCGAAGCCCCAACGGCAGAAAAAATCACCGTCGCGTCCGAATCGTGGATTCCCGACGCAGCGAGTAGAGAGAACACGACCGCGGGTCACTGCGATCCCAGCGTGAAGCGCGGGGCGGATTGCTCGCGGGGCTCCACTGCTGTGCATGTTTTGCACGTTAATGATCTGCAGAACGCAGATTCTTGGCTTTCTGATGTTGGCCCGCGACCAGAATCAAACAAAAGGAACCACCAGGTTCAAGGTGTTAAAATAGACTGACATGCTCAGATTAATCTGGGAGCTGTTTGCGTTCACCACTCCTTCTCTTTCTGTGTCCCTGCTTCCCTCCCACCAATCCCGTCAAATTGGAGGATTTATATATGAAGCAGTTGAAGAATAGATCTGCTTTCACGCGTGTTCTTTGGAAAAAATACTGCATGTACAGCGTTTCCGCTCGGCTTGACAAACACCGGTTGACCACACTTCTGCCAAGTTTGTCTGAAGAGCTTTACGTCTTTTACATGGTTGAACTGCGTGGCACAAGAGAAGCATTTCAATTAGTCCTAAAAGACACAACAACAATCAGCTGCTATGATATGTACAGGTTTCAAAATGTGAAGTGTAACACTGTTGAATAACATCAAATCAGGGGCAACACACAAAACGAGATATTCAGTTCGCTGTCACAGAGGAGCAAAGAAACCAGGAAATATTCACATTTAAGAAGCTGAAATCAGAGAACTTAGTGCTCTACACTGCATTGAACAAAGTATGAGAACACGAATCCCGCACTGAAGGACTAAACTTTCAGCAAAACAAGTCTAGAAAAAGGAAACCTTAATCATGCAATAAGTTATCAGTTGATTCATAAATTGGAGGATCAGGAACATGGCAAAATCGCACAAGCATGATTTGGAAATTTAAAGAAAGAGATGGAGGCCTTAAGGTAAATCAAAGTCAATGGACACATCTCGTGAGACGCTTCCTCAATCTGAATGGTGGAGAAACATAAAAAAATACAGTAAAAACAACGTCGCAGTGAAGCCACACCGACATGGAGGTGCCGTCACCGCTGGCAACACTAAAAGTCACTGACGTAGAAAAAAACCCAACACTTTTTAACCTTAAAAGAGAAAACTTGTCTTTTGTCCCCCCCCTATCTACGGGGGAGGTCAGATGTCGGCCTCAGGTATGAAGTGTGAAGGGATCGAGTTTCTTTAAACTGGGAGGCGTCGGCAGGGCGGATGCCTCGCCGTCATGGAGGTCTGAGTCCGTATCCTCCCGGCGGTCGAGCACAGCAGACGGTTTCCCTGAATGCAACCTGCCGAGAGGCTGAGGATGACGCGCTTTGCTCTCCGGTGCGTGTCCTGACACAAGCACCGCACGCACACTGTTGACTTGGGCTTCAAAAACGGCAGGCGTGTTCTATGAAAGGATGAGATGGTAACCTCGGGGGTGAAGCCTGTTGTGGTAATGTTCATATGCACACCTGTAAGACTCGTCCAAAGAAACGCCGCCTTCCATCGTGCGTGATTAGTTTCTGATTTCTTTCCCTGGAACACAATTATTCCTTCATTCATATTTCATTAATTCATGTCCCTCCCTCCTGTGGTCGCATTATTCACTTAACCAGTTTGCCACCAGCAGAACCCTTAAAAGGAATGACGATCAGCCCTCGCTACATCCCTGTTACTGTTCCATAAAAGCCGGAGTGACTGCGCACAAAGAGAGATCTGGATTCCTGCGCCGACACATGTGCCTTAAACAAAAAGCCGATCTCGGCATTGCAGACATACTCGGTCATCAGTGCAGCGTGTAGTCGGACACTTTCAATGTGTTGGTGACAGAGTGGTTGGGCGACTTCAGCGGCGCGATGGCAGGCGGTGTCTTTACGCGAGCTGCTTTGCCGCCTCCACTCGTCTCTTTGCACAGAGTTATTAATAACACGGTCACGTTGGCACTAACGCAGCGTGCCGGTCATATGTAGTTCACCATATTCGCACGGCGGCCACTTTCCTGCGACGTCCCTCTCAGGGTTGGACGCTCAAATGCTTTTTATAGTCGTAAAATGTACAGTACACTGCTGTGATCCAGGTTGCAAGTCGTATAAACACAGGTCAAACAACATATTTGATTGCTCATTAGCTACGATTAGACAACAGCTAACGTTAGTGTCCTGCAACTTTGTCCCTAACATTATTATTTGATAGTGTTATATGTAAAAATTCTGAAATAAAAATGCAACTCTTGGACCAATTTTTTTAAAGCCTGGAAATAAAATGTGCTGTAATCAAGCTTGCAACGGAACGTTAACTGTCGTGGGGTCTTTTTTTAACCTGTCCTCAGAAATCATCTGGTTAAAGGAGACATATTATGCTCCCATTCAGGTTCCTAATTTTAATTTGGGTTACCACTTGAAAAGGTTTACGCGCTCTAATGTTCAGAAAACACATCAGTTTCCTCAGACGGTTCATTCCTGCAGCTACTCCATTCAGCCTCTGTCTGAAACACTTGGTTTCACCTCCAATTTGATACAAACGCTGTACCAACAAGACTCATACGGAAACAGAATAATCTAATTGGAAACCGATTTATGAAACTTCCCGTCACACACATCCCTCTGTGGTTTGCCGCAATACATAGCAGATCGAGAGAGGTTTATTCAGTTTTTTTCCCACCTCATAGACATACTGTAGTTGTCAGCATGTTGTGGTGGCGTTCTGTAAAACAGAAAAGCTTTAGGAAGATGCTGAGGAGTGGTTTTAACAGACAAGCAAAATGAAAGCGTGGCACATTGTTTAGTCTGTTGTGTGAGTAGCAGGTTAGAGGCGTGGTCTTTTCCTGAAGTGCCACTGAAGTCCTGCAAGAAGACTGTCAGCTTTGGCAGCTTCTGGTTCATATTCATTCCCTCATTTCCTTCCGTGCTTAATAAGGAATATGGCAAATTCCTACATCACCCACGAGCCCTGACCTCGGTCACTGCATTGAACAGAGGCATGGGGCCGGAGGTGCGCGCCTGGCTTCATTAAAAAAATCTTGGGTTTCTCCTTCACTTCCACGTCAGGAGTCTTGGAAAGGGCAGGAGTGCAAGAGTTTACTAACACAACCCATGTCAGAGGCGAGAGGAGAGGGGGAGCGATGAAAGAGGGAAGAAATAGAAGAGGTGACGAAGGGATATGTCCTGCATTTTTCATTAGAAGTTGACAGGAAGATACTGGCGGCAGACTAAAGGCCAAAGATTGAGACCAATTTCCCACTCAGTGGTATCGAAAGTACTCTTATTATTTTAAATTTTTAGTTTATTTTGTTGATGGCACAAGATTTTGTGGGCCCACCCACCGGAAAGCAAAGGTAGAAAACAAGGATAAGAGGCAGGGGTAATTTGCACAGCTGTGTTTGGAAAGTTTGGTTGATAAAAGCTTGTGCTGTTATAGTGACACAAGCACACAAATAAGCACATTCATGAGTTTGCCACAGTGTTATAAATTAGAGAAAGTTGTCCAAGTCCTTCCTCCCATTCTGTCTAACACATACATTCTCTCTCACACGTATCAATACCCCAAAACACGGCGTCTTGCCTCTTGTGTGGTGCCCATTTTTCTGGTAACATGATAAGGCAAATGTGTAAAAACATGATTGAATGTTCACGTGTGTGTGTGTGTGTGTGTGTGTGTGTGTGTGTGTGTGCCTTCACACTCAAAGCATATTTGCTCTGGTTATGTTTGTATGTTGTAGCCGTGTGGCTGCGAGTGTCCAACTGCTCTACCGCAGACTGGGTTTCACGGACTAAGGACTGTGTCATAAACACAGGGAAGAGGCTGAAAAGGTTTCTCACTTACCCCAGGAGGGGTCACCCTGGGTGGGCTGTGTTAACCCATGGCATTGGCCTGTGGGTCTTGATCCCTGATGTGTCTAACCTTGTTCTAATTAAGGACAAAAAACATAAAATTCACTATGATGGAGCAGTTAGTGTGACTGTTTGTGTATGTTTGCCTGTGTGAGTGTGGGAGTTAGGGGTTGTTGATTGTGCCAAAGTGTGCTTGTTTGTGCTTGCATGCTGAATGTGAATGTATGGATGTGATTTGCAAAGGATAAAGAATAATTCCTCAGGCATTTTTTTTATGAGCAAATTAAAAAGAACTGAAGCTTTAGGAATTGCACTGAGAAAATGACTTACTCAACTTACACATAATCATTTGTAACAACATCTTGTGACTGTCTACGTATGCACAGTCTGTTTTAATGTCCCATTTCAGTGTTTATTGTCTTATAGTTTGTTTCATACTGTAACATTTTTGTATAAGAATGATGACTAACATCTATCCTTTTCTCTCTTTTGTCTTTTAGAGATTTGGGCCTCAACACCGAGGGCCACCATGTTCCCTTACTTCCTGCTCTTGTTCCTCTCGTCTGGTTGCGTGTTATCCTCTGACTGCCCAGCAGACTGTTCTTGCCCGATCCCGGACTCTATATTCTGCATTAATCGACGCTCCGGCACTGTGCCCCATGTCCCCACCACCTCCAAAGAACTCTACATCTTCCAGAATGGCATCAACACTTTGTCCCAAGATGACTTCAAAGGCCTGGTGGAATTGGAGATGCTAGATCTGAGCCAGAATAAGCTGGCAGAAATACCAGATGGTGTGTTTGAGATGCTGTCGAAGCTGAAGAACCTGGACCTGTCCTCGAATCACATTACCCACATTTCCAAAGGCAGTTTTTCTGGGTTAGTCCAGCTGGAGAGGCTGTATCTCCATGGAAACACCATTCAGAGTATACATTTAGAAGCTTTTGAAGGTTTAGAGATGCTACTGGAGCTCAAACTCCAAGGGAACCAGCTCACATCGTTGCCATCCCTTCATTTCCCTAGTCTTCTGCTTCTAGATCTCAGCAACAACAACATCCCCGCCTTGGGACCCTCAGACCTCCAGACTCCTCACCTGGAAGCCCTGAAGGTGGCCTCTCTGGGGCTTACTTCTGTAGATGAGGATCTCATAGCCTCCTTGGGGAATCTCCATGAGCTTGACATCTCCATGAACCAGTTAACTGAGGTGCCACATGCCTTAAAGCAAGACTCCCTTAAGGGACTGATCAAGCTCAACCTGGCAGCCAACCAATTTGGTGAGCTCAGGATGGAGGACTTTCAGAGACTGACTGGACTACAAGAACTGGATCTCAGTGGACTTAATCTCCAGAGTTTTCCCAAGAGTTTCTTCCAGATATTCCCAAAGTTGATGCACCTGACAGCAGCTGAGAACCCATTTAACTGCTTGTGTCCATTAGCCTGGTTCCCTGTGTGGCTAAAAGAGAAGGATGTGGAACTTGGGAGACCAGAAGAAACCAGATGTCACTTCCCTCTAGTTAATGCTGGTAAGATGCTTTCAGCACTGGAGCACAAAGATTTTGGATGTCCACCTTCCACAACAGTACTCATTGGCTCCCCCACTGGAAGTACTCCCGTTCCCCAGATGCTCACCACACATCCCGAATCCACCGATACCAATGCTCTTCCTCCTCCTCCACCACCCAGTGATGAAACAGTCTCCTCTAAAACAGACAGCTATCCCCTTCCAGCAGAACCTCCAGTCTCCCCTAGCTCCACCAGTGGGGAATACGAGCAGCACATCTGCCCAGCAAACATCTGCCTCAATGGGGGCACTTGTAATTTTGATCCACTGGGTCAACTCAGCTGTCTTTGTCCCTCTGGAACCTCTGGTCTCTACTGTGAAAATGTGGATGAAGTTCCAGAGCCACCAAAACCTTTGGCAACAGAAGTTTCAATAGTTGCCCCCCCCATGCCCGAGGAACTTGATGCCATCAGCTCACGGCAGGTGACCTCAACATCTATCCTTCTTGACCTGCACCGCTTCATCGAGACACGGCCACACATCCGTGGCATCAGGTTGACCTACCGTAACCTCTCAGGGCCTGACCGCCGCCCCATTATCCTGAGTGTACCGGCATCCTACCCTGAGTACACTTTACGCGGTTTAAGACCCAACTGTACCTACTCAGTATGCGCCAGTCCCCTGGGTGAAAGAGTCAACTCTAGGGCCAACAGCTCTGTGGAAACAGGGTCGTGTACAGAGGCTCGCACTGGGGTTCCACTGACATCCTTAGAGCCCAGGGTGGAGACACAGAGCCAGGTAACATATACTCTGATCCCTGCCCTGGCTGCCTTGGCACTGGTGTTGGGGTTGGCCGTGGTGGCTGGGACGATCATCTGTCTGCGGAAGAGAAGGCAGGCCAAGGCGGGAATGGAGCTGGAGCTGGGCCCAGCTGATCCGGATCCCATGGAAATGGAGGGGATCAAGGCCTGCCTGGAGAATGGGGGAAATGGTACACTATCGCAGAAACAGCCTGAGATTGACCGCTGTCACACTCCTCAGCCACCTCCATCTTCGCAACAAAATGGGGGCTTGGACTATGAGGTACCCTTAATGCAAGGACATTGCCCATCCAATAACAATCTTGCATCACTAAAGCCATCATATTTCTAAGATGCAATAAAATACAAACACTTGGAACGATTTTGGAGTGAGCGGGCTGGCCCATCAGGACTTGTGAGATCCTGTGATGGCTCATTTAGTGGTTAAAAATCTAATTTTCATTCCAATTTCACATATCCACAATTTGAAAAGTGAAACTTACTTATTTGGACTTGTCTAAATGATAACACTTCAGAAAGGATAATCTATTTCAAAGATATGAAATGATACTGAATGATGAAAATTACGTAGCATATTGGCAATGTGCTAAGCCACTGTGGGACAACAAACAGGATGTGGTTTAAAGTCATCCAGCTGAGTTTGATGCTGGTGAGACCTAACCAAGTGATTTAACTACGTGCAATCGAAAAGATTGGTCTCAGTAGCAAGAGTGAAAACGGAAGTGCCTTTTTGCGTAGACACAACTGTATTCAATCGCTCATTTTATTTTTATTTTGTTTATACAAAAGAAACTATGTGAATGAGCTGTAATCCTGTTGCTGGATTTGGGAGATACAAGAAGGAGAAAGGTGCCGCAGGGTTTGGGCGACAGAAGTCAAGGAAATGACGGCGGTTTCAGTGAAAACAGCGATCTAGATGTAGACTTGCCTGGACCCCAGGTCCTGGTACAAAATGGGGGTTTGACCAACGCCACCTGCTCCATGGGAATTATAAAAAGAACTTGCACTGAAAAGAAATATCCCCTTCCTTTTTGGAGTCTCCGTGACGAACTGCCAAAAGACTGATGGTCACATAAATATTACATAAAGCTAGTAATGGGTTGATGATAATAGAAGCTGCCTAAACTCCATATTTTACAGTTGACATGATCTAATCTTCAAGCTTCTTCACATGCGACTTTGGATATTTCAGTGTTTACAGATCTACAATAGTTCTTTCCACACATCCCAACGCTTCTGGCTCCGCAGGAGACACATTTGCTGTTAGATAAATGGACTGAACGAAGAGCCATTGTAAATGGACTTTGCCTGCATTGTTCTGTGCTGTGACGAGAAGACTGCTTTGTCTAAGCTGATATCATGTTTTTCTGTTTTTGTTCTGTTTTCTTTTCCATTATTGTTGCCTTTTTTGTTGTTGCTGTTGATGTTCATACGGTATTGCAATTGTTGTCAGTTGAAACTTTATGCATTTTTTTCCCCCTTAAAAAAAAATCTAAAATCATCATAGATTTGCTAATTTGCATTTTAGCTAACGTGAAGCTTAAACTTTCCCGATCTCCGTCTAGTGAGTGTAGAAGGAAATCACTAGTTTAGTTTTTTTGGACCAGCACTAAAAGCGACTAGCAATAATAAACTAAAACGTTTTAATGAAATAACTCAATTAAAAAGTCTGTTGTCTATGCAGAATGCCGACGTGCAATGCATCTGAGGAACTTTTTTTTAATCTAAATGTCAAGTGTCAGACACTTTACTCTGTCTGCCAGGTCTGCCAACGCTTCACAAGGACACAGTTAAGCCGAGCCTCAGACTGTTTTTTGACTGCCAACGTATCCCAAAACTATGTTCAGAGGCCTTTTGCCACAGAGGCCACTCCTGTTAAGTGGCACACATGTGCCGAGGAAAGAAAGCGAGTTCAAAGAGAGTCGCGGCAATGTGCTGCGTGTGTCAGTAAGTTTTACACTCCAGTTTTTTTCCCCTGCTGACTGTCTCATTGCCAAGATATGGTCGAAACAGTGTTCTATCCATTCATTAGCTATACCACTTATGCTTTGAGGGTCTTTTGGGGGGGGGGGGGGGGGGGGGGGGGGGGGGGGGTGGTGGAGCCAATCCCAGCTGACATTGGGCAAGAGGCGGGGTATACCCTGGTCGCCACAGAGCTGATGTACAGAGACAAACAACCAATCAGGCTTACGTTCAACGCTACAGGCAAGTGAGAGTTGCCAGTTGACCTAACCTGCATGTCTTTGGACTGTGGGCGGAAACCAGAGCGCGAGGAGAACATGTCAACTCCACAGACTCGCAGTGAGGCGACACTCTGCAGCGTTCCCCTCTTGCTTTTCGTTGTCTCCACTTTAACCACCCTGCGTTTTTTCCTTGGCTTGCGTCTTTGGAGACCGTTGTTTTGCTTGTTTGCTGCATAACCAGACTGTGAAATGCACCCTTCTTAGTTATTTATTGTGTTTTTTTTTCCTTTCCTGTCTGAGGCAGAGGAATGTCACAAGCTTTTAGCGCTCGTTCTTTAAAACCGCAAAAAGTTAAAACAGGTTTACACAGACGTGCCTTGGCAGCATCGCGAGCCTTTGCCGAGATCTTGCAGTGTCACATGACACGCTGACGTGTATTTCAGGAACTAAAGGGCCTTTATTTTTTGCCTCATAAGACATTTTATCATATTACATTACAAACAAAAAATGAAGAAAGAAAAATGTAATGTGGTCAATTCAGCCAGTTTTAAAAAATGTGTGTGTGTGTGTGTTTGCGTCCACATCCACAGTACGTTGCCTTCTTTACAATTGAGCCCGTGCGCTACACTCCAGTACTGTCCAAAATCAACTCACCATTATCCGGCTTCTCTACTTTCTTCACTCTGTCAATATTACAGTGTAAACACAGACACAGATGCTCATATACAGTATTCCCCCCCCCCCCCGCCCCAATCCATCAACTGGAAATCACGCTGTATTGCTTCGTAAAGTGAGAGGAGGCAGGAAATGTTTGAAATATTTTCCACATGCTTGTTACAGTATCTTGCCTGTTGTATTTAGGGGATGCTTCTTTTCTTTTTCTTCTCTTTAAGTTGTTTCATGTTTGTCAGTTACGTCGATTACGTCTTTGTGTACATGTCTGCCAGAAAACCAATGCTGAGAATAAAAAAAGAGCAGTATTAAAAATGCCTTAATGACAAAATGCCTGTGGTTTGGTTTGGCCGGTTTCTTTTTTTTGCTGTTTTCTTCTAGACACTTTTATGTGTTTTTAATGGTGTAGTAATGTACATGTTAATGGGCTCAGTAGCGAGTAACAGTTTTCCCTCCTTGTGGATTTATAGGAATTTTGGTCATGTTATAGTTCGCAAGTCCGTTTTTGAATGAACAAGGATTTCCACCTCTCACAACAGCCTGTATCTCTCAGTATTACGCACACGCACACACACACACACACACACACACACACACACACACACACACACACACACACACACACACACACACACACACACACACACACACACACACACACACACACACACACACACAAACCTCAACCACAACCTGATTACTTTATGACGTTATGGTGGTGAGTCGACGGAGGTCATTGGCTGTATTTCCCCCCCGCTAATAGCCAAGAACAGATGTTGGTGGAAAAATATACAGAACAACCCACAGTTTCCAGATTACATGGTTCTGCTGCTTCTGCCAATGGCTGGTTTAGTGCTGACTTACATTTACTTTTTTTTTTAAAAACATCCTCTAACCCACTCAACAAAACAAAAGTCCAAACTCATACAGTGAGCCATACAAGATGCAACTGGAAATTCTGAGCAGCCGGTGAATCTTTCCCACCAAGTGAAAATGTAGATTATTAATTCACATATAAACAGTCTTTGCTCAGTATTGCGTCACTGATCAGAAATTCCTGGCCGGCCAAGTGGAGACAAAGGTGACTTCACTGCTTAGGTATGTCTGCTCTGATACAACAAATACTGGAGTCGGAGTGGTGCAGTGGATCTTTTGCAAAATTTCACAAAGACGTGTCGGAGAGACAGACCGATCCAACCTGGGAGGAGCACAGGAAAAACACAGGTGTCACTCGGTACAGGCCGTGACAGTGAAGCCTGGTAAAATCCTGAACAGTGTGCGGCCAACCGCAAGGGCACAGAAATCCACTTACACAGAGTGGAGGAAGCATATGAAGCTGCAAGTTTACTTAAAACCTCCATCAGCAGTAGTGGTGATACACTGGTCAACTAGTATTTCATATTTGAACAGCTTTTTAAGAGCTGGCACAGACAATACAGTTTGTTTTCCATTAGGATTCAGCCCCTACACAGTGAAATGGGAAATGCTACCCTTTTTTTGTGGGCGGAGCCTCTGTCGCAGGCAGCATGGAGGGCAAAGGTCAGGTTCTGAAGTCCGAACATTGTCCTGGACTTTTTCTGAGGGGCTGAATGTGAGAATTCAAATGTCCCAAAATGTTGCACAATGTTGTCCATGAAACACAACCTCATGCTGAGGTCTGGATCAGTCACAGTTTTCCAGTTCAATAATTATTTAGTCCAGAGAAGTCTGGAGTCTCTCATGATAAAGAGATTCAAATAAAGGGGATTCTCTTTAAAAAGCTGGAGGACTGACAGCGGCCACTGTGGCTCAGAAGGCAGGTTTTTTAGATTATCATCCCAAATTCCGCAGAAAATTACTGCGGGGGCAAACGATTTTGTTTGGTTGTTTTGTGTGTTTGCTAAACCCAGTTTTTAAAGGATGTAGCCGTGGATGCCGTACTATATCGGTGGCAGTTAAGGCCCAGTGATTTCCTCTTTTAGGATTTGGCAGAGCTGTGGGTAGTGTACATAAAAGTTGATATAAGCCTTGTAAAATGTCATAATAGCAGAGAGTGACATAACAGGAAACTCAAATGGAGCCACCGGAGTTTGTTTGCGACTGTCTGGAACATTTTTTTTTTTTGCCCGCTTCTCTGTGAAAAAAGGAATTCACCAAGAAGCTGGAAAAATACACTCCGGAAAAGCTCTCCAGTCCGAACCAGTGTTCATGACAGTTTGTTATCCCAGAAACATAACAGACATTATGTAATGTTCAAATGGAATGCGGTGTGCTGTTGCAGGAACCTGTCAAAGATATGGATACAAGCGATGTTTTTTTGTGATGAACTGGGGAAGGTTTTATTTTTTTAAAAGCGAACTTTTACACATAGACAAGCAGTGCTGCCTGTACCCTGATTATTATCGAGTCAAATAAGATTAATATGACGATTACAAGAGCAGTAATTCTAGAAGTCTAGACATACCAGGTTCTTATACTTGTGAAGTGGACCAGGGGCTGTGGAACGAGAAGACCAGGTCATCTGACAGCACCGGGAGTGTTGGGAGTCATGTCGGGGGGGGGGGGGGGGGGGGGGGGGGGGGGGGATTTGAAGCCGCTTCCCGGAAATGTCGCTCTGCGAATATTTTGGTAACCTTTTCTGCCTGTACCCTGGTAAAAATTCCCCGGATGTCTGGGTGAGCCCATGTGACAATACAGAAGGACACATCGGACTCAATCTCCTGTTGAGTCCTTCATTTGCGAATGGCTAACCCAATTTTCCGGATATTTGCAGTCGTTCATATCTGAAAACATCCGTCTTGAGAGAACTGAGCAGCCAGACCTGTTGGACGTGCACCACAGAGATCAATCTCCTGACAGCTTCCTGTGCCACCTGTAATTGAATTGATGTTGCGTTTTTGTTACTTCACACGCAACATGAGGTTTTTTATTTCCACAACTTAAAAAAGCAGTCGACTTATTAGGAACTAACGCAAAACATTTACTAATAACACAAAAGTTATATTTAACAAAACATCTTCAGTTCAATTTGGGAACAACATTTTAACTGTGTAATTTCAATTCAAAGTTCATCTAGACTACAAAAGGTGTTTCAGATCAATGTAAAGCAGGCAAACTTTAGAGCAGACATTGTAACACCTTCAGAAACAATTCAAAGGAGTAGCAGGTTCCCAACACGACCAAAGGTTGCTTTCATTTTGTTGATACGTATCGATTTGAGTCTAATGAACCAGCGCACTTCCGTAGTTAGTCGACACATTCTACACCACAAAACGGAGCCACAGCGAGGCCGCTGAATTGAAACAAACCCCAACTTCACAGCCCATCACCCTCATCAGGCCCAAAATGTGCTTCTCGTTTAGCGGCCTTGCTCCACATGGACTGCTGTAGGGCACAGGGAGAAAAGAAAGAGACAGAGAGAGAGAGGGGGGGGGGAAAGAAAGAAAGAAAGCAGGGGAGGGGGAGAGAGCTTGATTTATTTGAACAATCTGGTTGTAATGAAAGCAGCCGGAGCTCGCTGGGGGTGGATAGATGGAGCGAGCACAGAATGGGGTGAAATCCAACTGCAGACAGATTGTTGGACTTGATAATGGTTTAAACGGACCATACAAGCCTCTTGTAGCCCTCTCCCACTCGTTGTGTGTGTGTGCACATTCTTGTGTGTATATATATACTATAACTTACCATATTACAACTGCGAATTCCAGATGCTGCCATATATCTTTCTATCAATGCTGACATACCTGTGCTATATATGAGGGCCGGCGAGAGAATGTTAACTACAGCTGCTCGCACACTCAAGGCACTGGTTTATGTCCTTCGGAGGCCGATGGTATTTAAAGAAAAAATTCGGACACAAAGATCTTGGATGTCTGAGTTAAAAGGGTTCCACATATACGTCAGTGTTGAAAACCATTTTACGAACGGCACCAAATCTTTTGGCACCGATTCGTGACACAGATCCTTTTTCCAGAATGCATTTCTAATCTTTAAGGGGGGAATTGTGAACAGGAGTTTTTATGTCTCAGCTTGGAGAAGAGAACGGCCACTTACTGGCTTTTAGGAAGATTTTACAGAAAGTGGACCTTACGTCTTCTGCGGGAGGAGATTCCAACAAGTTTCTCCAATCTGAACAACCACAAAAGTTGTCTGTCGCTATACCCTAAGATATGACCTATAGAAGCATCTGTGGAAATAGCCACCAAAACAGAGGGAGATGTGCTAAGCCTTGGTCGTCATGTTTACCAAAATAAACATAGGCTTATGGAATGATCATGGATTGGCTACGTATTGAAAGAATGTGACCCGTTTGTAAAGACTTGTCCTCAGTAAGAGCCGTTGAAGTCCAGAGTAGGGAAGTGTAGGATATAAACTTGAGATACTTGTTTCGTAGGATTCGTGGACAGTGATCATTTATCCTGACTCGTGGTTGAATGAAGAAAAGAACTGACTAACCGACTAAACCCCGGTGGACACGTCAGCGTTCACTTCACTTCTTTTGGACAAAATCAATCACCTAAAAAGGCTGAGCTGAATCACTTTAAGAGGAGCCTCACTTTGTAGTTCTCTCCAAAATGGCTTCCCACACAAGAGTTCTCATGTTCCCTAGTTCTCACGAGAAAATCACAGTGGATAAAAGCCGTGGATGGCTCTTTTCCTTCTCTGAACAACAACACACGGTTTAATTTAATCAGCTTTAATTGCCATTCATTTACCCGAGGAACCCAGAGGTCTCCTCTTACCCAGGGCTCCTAATGACTTCCATGTTCTCCGAGGCACAATTTGAAGTTGGACGGAAAAGTGACAGAGCACAGCACAGGGCTACCTCGAGATCGCGCAGATCTGTTGGAACTGTTGGATGAAACGCATTTTCCAAAGGGGACTGGAGTTCTGGAGGCCATCTCTAACTCCACTAATAGAGTAGATGAAATTGTGAAGATGAAGACAGACTGGAATTAGAACTAAGGAGATGGAAATTTGAATTTTTCTGTGGTCACACTGTCATGAAACTATCAGAAGAGGAATCAAACTAGAGGAAGAGCAGAATGGAAGGAGGACTGAACGAAAAGAAAGCGCGGTCAGCAGGTGATGGGATGGCGATTGTGCTCCTGCCTTGGAGCAGCAGCCGAGGGTTTTATTGGGCTCCAGAATTTTTTTGCGGCTCAACAACAGGCCCCTCGGGGCCAGGCAGGGTCATGTTGTGATAGGAGATGACATGAGTGCGCAGAGCAGGGATTACCGAGGACTTGCACCTTCTTTGGGGCCTTCGCTGCAAAGCATAACAGACGAGACTAACACTACACCGTGTGCCTGTACACCGCGTATGCTCGCAAACATGCATACAATGTGCAAGGGGCATGAATCACGCATGAGCATGGGAAGGCGCATTCATGCGTGCAGACACGTCCGAGGCACCGCTCCCGGGAGGAATCACAGGGCTGACAATGGCTGTAAAACGTACGGAAATTTAAATCTATAATTTCTTGTTTTGACATTAAAAAACATTAGTCCTTTTTTTTATGATGTTGGATTTAGATAATTTGGTCAAATGAAACCCTTTGAAACACTGAAAATAAACTCTAAAATACTTGTTCATCAAAATGAAAACACCTTTGCTTTTCTTGGGCTTGCAAGAGTTCTACCTCGCATACAGTAAGGGAAAGGCAGTGGTTTAATATTGTAGAACTAATTTACAATAGTCCGCAAACAACAGAGTTTGATTTGTTTTATGGCGCCCAACGCAAAGTTTTGTCTCATTGTCGCTCTCTACAATGTCTGCACATGTCAACTATGGTATATCCGACATTTATAACCACTTCATACTGTGATTGGTCAGCGGAGTAGTGGAACCAGGGTTTGAACTTCTCTTTCTGGCTCCCTTATTGGCCAGACCGCAACAGCCCTCCACTAGAAAAGGGGATATATCTGAGAGCGACTAACTGTTTACATTTGTTCCACAGACATTTTCCTCTACGTCGGCAAGTTCGTACTCTGACCATACACAGTTCAGCCACATATATAAGTTTTGACCTACAGTACAGTTATTTTTCACGTAAAAAACTTGAAACAAAGAATGTTTTCCGAGACGGGACTGTCTTAAAGAGGTGAGCCGTTATCCTACGAGAAGGTTTTCCTCCTGTCTGACAGCGTAGGCCTTTGGCGCAGCTATAAAAACTTTTGTTTTTTGAGGTCGAACAAAAGGAATGAACCAGATCTTTCCCTTACGGCATGGGGAAACAAAAACACTTGGTTAAAATTAAGGATTTAGTGGAGGTTAGTGCGGGTTTGTGAGAGGATGTGAAGTCAGGTCTTCCACATATGAGTCAGCCTCACTTCATCACCCACTCACCACCCTGCAGCACAGTACTTCCTGGACTAGCACTGCATTTTGGCGCTAGATGTAATTGGACAAGTGCAGAGTCAACTGATGTCATCTGCAGTTGATCGGAACATATGAACCGAAAGAAGAGGTATGGATGTTGGGTTACCTTTGAATCCATTGAGCGTGCTCTGAATCTAAGCTAACTACAGCTGCCACCTACTGAGCTAGTAAGCTGCTAGCTTCACAGAGCGTCCCGTCAACAGATAGGTTGGTTTTGATTTGTTTCTCTTTCTTTATTCCACTCGTGTTTATCCTCCTCAGCTTTGTAGAACAAAGCCCCTCTCTAAATAACTTAACTGCTGCGGGGCTTGTTCCCCCTTGACCTTTTCCCCTCTCAACAGGCGGCCTTTGACCCCGGGCAGGAGCAGGCCAGGGGCCAGCCTCTTCATACCCTCTTATACCAACAATAAAGGGTGTGTTTGGCTATTTTCAGCCACCAGTTCCTTCCCCCCTGTCATCTTTAATTACTTGCTTTTCATCATTCCCTCTTTTTCCCAAACCGTCGCTTCTAATTTTCTCTCCCACCAGAGTGTAACTTTATACAAAGTTACGAGACATTCTTGCTCAGTCTTCCAGAGTCATCTCATCTAAATGCACCAGTTTTGTTCTGTCTTTCCATTGCTCCCTCACCTCTCACTTCTTCCCTCCAATGTTCTTCTTGTCCCCCCCCCCTTAAATTGATACCAATTGAGTTATTGAATTGCCAACCTGCCATAACAAAGGCCCCTGTTTTATTGGTGTTTGTCAGGCCAGATGTGAGGCAGGTTTGGACATGACCTGGCAGGAAGGAGGAAGGGGGCGGAGGACATGGCAGGAGTCAGGAGGAGGGTTGAGGGGGAGGAACAGGGGGGAGAGGGAGGAAGTGATTTGTATTTGGACAATATCAAACATTTTGATTTCAGATTCAACGTCGTATTTGTTAGTGTTGTGGGGGCTTTTACCGTTTCCTGTAGCTACATCTGGTCAAAACCGGTGCTGCTTCACAGTTGGCACCAAGTCAATTCTTAGATTCCAGACTGGGACCCCGGCATTATATATTTTTTAGGACTTTAAAACAATAAGAAAAAGGACTCACTTTAATTCTGTTTTTACCAAAAATCAAGTTTTTATTAAGATTGATGTTGATTGAAATTTATTTTGAATGTTATTGTTCCAAATCTTAAAACTTCAACTCACAAGGTTTGATACTGGCACGACACAACCCCGTTCATTTTTCAAGAATGTTCTAATCCGCTGTAATCTTAATTTCCTGTTGCCCTTTGATTTTGGATTCTCATTTCTTCTCCACCTAAAATGTTCTGTAAATCGAAGCCACATAACCTCTTTAGTTTCTTTAACTCACAAAAGAAGATGAAGCAGAGCTTTACAGTCATTGCCGCTGCCGCCAAACCTTACTTTAGATTATTGGCCAGATTATCCAGCTACAAGTATGAAGCAGAAAACTGGTTTGAGTTTTGGTTTGGACGTAACGGATTTAAAGAAGTGGCCTGACATCTTCTAAAACTTCTTTAAAGGAAATTTAATTTAGGGTTTTAGTTTATTTAAGCTCCTTTCAAACCACATTTGACTAAATCTTGTTACTGTGAAAACTGAACTGATTCTCTCACGTCAAAAAAAGAAAGCTGCCACACTGTGTTACTACTGTACATATCTGATGGAATCTCAAATATATGTTTCACGTGACCCATGGACGAGTTGTTTGAGGGAATGTGCTTTGCATTCTTGCTGATCGTTCCATTGAATATGAAGCTGCAAGCCAGGAGACGGTTAGCTTAGCTTAGCATAAAGACTGGAAGTAGGGGCGAACAGCTAGCCTGGCTATAGGAAATAGTTTAACAGACAGATATGAGAGTGATGTTCATCTTCTCATGTAATTAACAGCAAGGACGTGAATTAGTGCCTCATCCAAAATCTCTTAACTTTTAAATTCTTATACTATTTATTCCCTTGAAAAGCAGTTTAGCAGATACACTGGCAGGTTGAATTGTTGCCTAATTGCTTTATCAGGAAGAGAAGAGAAGAAAAGTTCATTCTCATGAACTCCCGTCAGGCTGTTTTACATACTTCGGACTTTCCAGTGGCTTTTTGAGACGAGGCAGCCGTCGTACTCCTCATTTGTTTTTTAACTCAGGGTGGATTATGTTTTTTCAGTGCGGTTTCTGCAAACCAAAGTCCTGGGCCTTCAGATTCACTGTTTCCTCCTGCTGATGTGTCGGGGGCTGAGTTTTTCTTCTCCGTGGATGGGGACGGGAAAGAGCAAGCGAACGTGTGAGTGACTATTTGCAAATACCCGGCGGGATATAAGATTGGTTTGTGAGTCCGAGCCCAAGATGTGCGACTGTGATCAGACTGCAGTTCACTCGGAGCAGGAGCAGGAGCCGTAAGGCCTCACGTCGGGTGGGGTACGTCTCTCACGTCGCCAATATTTCATAAAACTCACAGTGTTCCCGGCCACTTTATGAGCATATTGTGCTCTTTGGTTCTTTTTTCATTAGATTCAAAATTGTTTTCCTGACTCTTCTTTCCAACGTCCAAGCGCAGGATGTATAAACTATCCCCAGAGAGTACAATTCACTTTTTCTTACAAACTTTGTCTTCCATACGTTTATGTAGACTTTACATCTGCTCCTCCGTCATGTTTGGCTTCTTTGGGCTCACTGACAGACCGACAAGACATCAGCTCATTTCCTTTCACACAGACGAGCCCCCCCCCCCCCCCCCAAGAGCCTCCAAACAAATGAGTGACCTCCCTCTCAGTTATGAGTTGTTCCTGCTCAAACAAAAGACAATTGTGTCCCGTCTCCATTGAAACGGCCGAGCGTGATGAAATGTTTAATCTCGTCGGAGGCGGGTGCAGAGTACACTCGGGTCGCAGGTGCAGGCGGCCGAGGGGCACGAGGATTTCACCTCGGAGACCAGACGGACGAGGTCAGCTATGTGCTCGTTGTGAGGGAGAGACGTGGAATACAGACTGAACACACACGCACACACACACACACACACACACACACACACACACACACACACACACACACACACACACACAGACACACACACACACACACACACACACACACACACACACACACACACACAAGAACACACACACACACACACACACACACACAGACACACACACGCACGCACACGCACACACACACACACAAGAGACAAAATTGGGTCAAAATCTATCTCTACAATATTTCATTGTCGGCATTTTTATTAGTTCGGTCCATTTTTTCGGCTCATCACTGGTGAAACACTTTGAATCCGTGTGAAAGGTTTTTCTATACGAATGAAGTTTGACTGAATGGTTTAAAACCTGTGTCGACTTTCACGCCATGTGTGTGGCATACAAAAACGATGGAAATGAAAAGAACCTGTTAATAAATAAATCTTATATATTTATATTTATAATAAAAAAAATATTTAAAAAATAATGATCTTATTTTATTTGACGCTCTAGAATCTAAATCAATGCATTAACCCCGAGTGAAAAAAGGTACAAACTACTTTCAGAGCGACGGATTGTAGGTGGCTGTGGTTGACAGATTAAAACAAAGAAAAATCAGTCCATTAGTCTCCAGATTAAATAACGTAATAATCTGACGAATACAAAAACAAATACTGGACGTTATAACAGGTTTATAACCCCCCCCCCCCACCTGATCAGACTAATCACGTTGCGTCACCCGCCCCTCCTCCTCCCAACGCACGGGGAGATTATGGCTTGTGCGGGATCAGCGGTGACTGTGTGAACACTGGCCGTGTGGAGATTGCATATTAAAAAACCCACGCTGAGCCCCCTCCTCCCGAGAGGAGATATGAGAAACAACCAGACCTCACGATGGTGTTGGAGGGATTCTTGTGTGCGCGGTGACGGGCTGCCTGGGAGAAACCAGGGAGGAAATGTTCCAACGGGACACAGATGGGTCCCACGAATACATGATGGGTAAATATAGGCAGGATTGTTCCTGAACTTTTAGCATTACGTGTGTTACGGCTGAGAAACTGTAAAACTCGACGAGTGTCTGTGTTTTAAACAGTTCTCGTACAGCAGTTAACGTTGAACCTCATCAAAGGTCGCATGTGGGTTTCCTGGGTTTGTTTGACCTTGGGTGGGTTTCCTTTCATTGCCCTGCTCATGCTGCACCGTCCTGCCCGCCAGATATAAACCTCCTCTGACCGCCAGCCTGTCATTTGGAATAAGCCAAACCCGCGTCAGACTTCTGACGAGACGGGGTGGAAATGAAAAACCGAAGCGGTCAAACCGGAAAAACGGAAGCGTGCTCCGGCAAACAAGAGGCCGAAACTGGAACCGTGATGACAGACCTAATCCTAGGAGCCACAGCAAGGCATTGTGGGTAAAAAGTCTCCGGCAGTCGCGAGCTGAGCGGCAAAAGATTGAGAACACAAACAATATGAAGACGAAGAAGACAGCGTGAGAGAAGTTTTCTTCCCTCATATTCGAGCCACAATCTCAAGTATGATCTGGTTTTCAAATGGACAAATCTGTGTTTCATAACGCAAACAATATGGAGGATCACTATGGTCAAAACATGACTCACATTACAGTGCATTCCTTGAAATGATGCCTTGAATCTGACGTGATGAAAATGCAGGCGATCAGCACGCTGACTGGATGAGTTGTAATTCAATGGTGGTTGTAAGTGGTTTCATTTCTAGACACAATGCCGACACTTTGCATTTCAGTAAAAAGAACGGTCAAAACTGATGAAGTAGAAGCCAAGATATTTGAGGGCCACGCCTCCGCCTCAGCCCATCACGCTCCGTTTGTCTCAGATGTCCCTCTCCCTTCGTCCACTCCCCCTTCTGCCTCGGCCCGCCCTCTGCTCATCCCTACCCACATCCCTTCATCCTCTTTTCCCTGCTTCCTTCATCCCTTTTGATTCAGTTCGGTGCATGTCCCTCTCACACATCCCATTCAAGGGGGGCGTGTTCACGCTTGAAAGTTCAGACCAAGGTCCGAACCAACGCTGGTGCTTTTGTTACATCGTAAACATTTGATCCGGTTAGTTTTGGTTTCACGTTGCAATTTTGAGAGCCAACTAAAGAACTCTACACGACACACCTAAGGTCCTGTCGTCATCACCTTCGTGGGCTGCCTTTCCCTACGCTTGACTCTGATTGGTCTGTAGATGGGCGCGTGTCCCACGTCAGTGTGTTTTGTCAATTCGGCGGGAAGCCTTTCCCGTCTCTACGCTCTGCCGTCCTTTCATATCCTCTCTCTCTCTCTCTCTCATCCTCTCTCTCCTTGTTTCGTTGGAGCAAATTGCAATGAAATAGTTTGTCTCCCCCTCTCCCCGGGTGGATCTCCCCGGTTTAACACTTCTTTTTTCTTCTTCTGTGATAATTAGCTTCCCCGGCTTCCTGTTATTGGTCCGATAGTCCCAACCATCCACAAAATAGTTCTCACGCTGCCAACGATCCGAGCCATGGTTCAGTTTGATCCGGGCCGAGACCCCCCCCATCTTTTAGTCCGTTGGTCTGGACCGAGGTCGGAGGAACCTTTCCGAACGTCCTGTCCAAACAATGTAGGTATGAAAGGTCCAGGTCTTCAGTTCGTCCTTCCAGAGAAGCCTATCAGACAAATCTGCACCTCAGCCCTTCCCCCTCACCGCCTTTCCTCTCCATCTTCTCCATTAAAACCTTTACATTACGCACTGTTGTGGTGTTGCTTGCCAGTCAAACACTCTCTAAATGTTAATTTCCTTCCCCTCTTTTTATCTTTTAACTCTATGAACAACATTGAGGCCCGTTTAAGATGAGTCAGGCCAGTTTTTGTTTCTTTGTTCTTACCACCAGCAACAAATTTATATTTCAACATTTTGTTCGCAAGGTTTTCTCCTGGGCTTCTTTAGTCCGTGACCTTCTGTCAACGACTTCATTGTTCTCACTTGGCCAAGACATTGGTACTAATCCAACATTAGTACCAATTGCATAACAAACAGTTAAACGGTTTGTTATGCAACATTTTTAATTCGGGATCGGGATCACTGTCGAGAATAGATGGATTAGGGCGCTAACTGACGCGAGCGCGAGCCGGCGTTGCACAAGGCGAGCTCGATCAAAACTGCCGCTCTCGCCACGCAACCTCCCGAGGTGGAGGCGACTGTGAAACGTCAGTTAATGTAAAACGTGAAACGCTCTGCCTTCATCCTCGTCCCCCCCGTCTGCTCACAGACCAAAACTGAAAAGCCGGAAAAGGTCCGGACCAAACAAGGAAGTTGTGAAAGTCCCCGAATTCTCACCCGTCCCTTTCCTCCTCCTCACACATGCAAACTCGCAGATTCTTTGCCGTCATTTCAGTGAATCAGCTGTTCCTGCCTTGTCAGCCTGTCGTTTTTTGCTGCCGTCTTTTTAAATAGGATTTCTCCTTCTGTCCTGTAGTTCTGCCGTGCTGCTGTTGGGCGCACGCTCCGCCTCCCCGTCACCGCCATAGTCTTCACAGACTCATCCCATTCATCCCTCTTCACCCTCCCTCAGTCTGGGCAACTCGTCAACCACCAGCGCCGACGGGATCTCGGCTCCATCGGGGGGATTTGTTTTGCAGCAGATGCCCTCGACCTCAAATTCAAAGAAAACTAGTGCTTAAAGCGAGTATCTACATTTCCATGACGGTTAAAGGGGCAGTACGCGATTCTAAAGCAATACAAGCGTTCCTCACGATCCGCTAGCTGTCGTTTCTCTGTGCGCGGGTGGGAAAAAAAATCCGTGTTTCTGGCTCAGTCCGGGCTCCGTAAATCGGAAAAAAACAACAAATCGCTGGGGTCGCATCACGTGTTGACTTGTAGGGGGGCGTGCTAGCGGGTGGCGCTGCACCTCCGGGGTTTTGGCCTTGCGGTTATCGCGTCGGTCTCCCACACACGACATCGCGGGGGTTCGCGGCCCCGCGGCCATGGGAGTGAAATCACAACAACAACAGAGAGAGAGAGACGAGCTTTTCTCCAAAATCGCTTACTGCCCCTTTAATCAAACTCCCATTGGCAGAGGAAGAGAGCGCGACGCCTCAGAGAGCTCCGGAACATCTACGGTGCAAATGGATTTTCATCGTCGGATAGCTTTGCCGACCTATAATAATATTATGATGTACTGTAGTCATTTGACTCGTTTCAACAAAAAGGAGTCATGGATGTGAATATATTTATAGTTTGATTAGTTCCTTTCGGGCCGGTCCTCATCTGTTCAAATCAGCCAACGAGATTGACGCGCCGTCTGAGTCACGACCCCGCGGCCGATCTGTTTTTCCCATTCGGCGTCTCCGGGGTCCGAGCGGACCGAGTGCTGACTGACGGCCGGAATTGAGTGTGTGCAAACCTCTCTGGCACCGCTCCCTGCAGTACCTCATAACATTTAATCAGAGCCATGCCCCGCACTTGCCCCCCGACTTTCCACCGCGGCTCCTCCACTATCCTCAAACAGAAATAGAAGTAGTTCTTCTTTCTTTTCTTTTTTTTTTCCTCGCTTTTTTTCATACAGTGGAAAGTTTACACAAAGGAGAGCCTTATCCCCGGAGCTCTGCCTCTCTCGCTCTCCCTCCGCTTTCCAAATACCTGCAGGATGAAATCAACCCCCCCCCCCCCCCCCCGCCGCCTTTTTCTTTTTTGGGAAATTGCATTATTAAGCGTCTCCTCTCTTTCTCTTCCCTCTGCGCTTGTCAAAAAATCAGCGCAGCTCTTCCCACTCCGCGGGAGTACAGGGGTCAGCCGTCGTCTTAATTCATGCACGGGGAGGTTTCACATGGGAGACGGCTGCAGCGGCGAAGGCCCTGCCAGAGCAAACACGGGAAGCCGGGGCCAGGTAAGATACGGATTTGTCACGGACCGGGGGAACGGTGCACTTTTTGCCGACGTCTCACGAGGCTCTAACGAAGGGATCCGCCGGCCCTGCCTCTCCGAGCCATGTGGTCCAAGTCGGTGGTAACACGCTACAGTATATATACACAGAATGCGATGATGAACAAGAAACGCAGAGTTCCCTTCTTTTCATTTTGTCCACAAAACCACACGTGTCCTGTTACTGTACGAGGCTGAACCCATAACAATGGCTGACTCTGTGCTTGGTTTTGTCGCGAATCTCAATAAATCCTCGTCGTATCAAACACGTCAAAACTTGACTCGGAGGAAACTTGAGATACAGAGATATATAAGAGCGATCTGTGTCTGAGCACAGGTCCAAATCAGACAGAAACACTAGTCACACGTGGAATATGGAGCTTCAATGGGGGGAACCAGTCGGGCTCTCCCTCCCCCTGGGAGGTCAGAGGTCAGGATCGGCAGGAAGAGATTCCGGACACTGACTCCGCCTCTCTGTAACCTGTACCTACAAGCACGGGCTTTGAATTCACTTCTTCTTGATCACCAGCCAACATGGCCAGTAGATTTTTAAAGTTACCAGCCAATCAGATTTTCCACCAGTCACCTTTTTTCCAGGGAAAATGAACCCGATTAGGAGATGCCACTGAATACATTTAAGCATCCGTATTTCTTTAAATTGTTTTTATCCGCGTCGACGGCAGATTTACATTAAAATGATAAAAATATATATATTGTACTCGTTTCTTGGACCCGACAGCCACTTAGAATAAAAAAAGTCCTCATTTTCTTCTTTTCCCCTCCTCTTTCGTCTTGAAAAAAATATCTCCACATGTAACTCACGTTAACTTTACTACTTCATTCTTCAGCTCCTTTGTTTTGTTTCTGGCCGTGTCCGTTTGTCTTCTCCGTTTCTGAACGGAGTTAAATGTAAAACACTTCAATTTACATCACCTTTGGGACAGATATAATAATATTATTATTATTATTATCCTTATAATTAATGAGTGAACTCTTGAGGTTACCTGAGGACAGAGGCAGGCGAGACTGGTTATTTCCAGTCTTCGTGCCAAACTCTGCGGCTGCTGGGTATTGCCAATGTGTTTCTTTTCTCTATTTGATTTTTTTTCCCATTGTACAGATGTGGGAGTGGAATCTATCTTCATATCCAACTCTTGTGATTAAAGTAATTAAGCGTACCATCCAAAATGTTGAATCGTTTTCGATCTCATGCTACCACTGTCTGACGGCGCTCTGCAAAAAGGGAAAATGGGGAAACAGCATTATTCTTTCACAGATATGTACATGTGCTGGATATGAGGATGTAAAGTGCAATTGTGAAATTGAATTTAAAGTGGTTGTATGTCAATAGGACTGACAAAGACTTTCATCTGGATTAGAGCCGTGGCCCCAACTGGGTGATATTAATTCATTTCTTATCCTTTCCGGGGGTTTTTTTTTCGATCGAAACAGAGAAAGTTAAAGATGTAAATGTGCGTAAACTGGGTTGAGGCAGTTACAGTATAGAGTTAACGGTGTTCCTGATGGAGTGGGGCAGATTTGCAGCCGTTCTCTCCCCTGCTCTAGATCGGAGGTGTAAAGAAGTGATGGATTTACTGCGGCGCCGCCCAGTGACTCAAGGCTCTTGTCGTAATTTGTTCATGTGAACGAAGGAGGCTTTTGTCCAGAGATGATGAAACAACTCCTGGGCCTGTATAGTCTACTCCTCATACTTGGGCTTCCTTGAAAGTTCATATCCATAACTCTTTTATGGCTTGGGGTGTTTTCATTTTTCTTTACTTTTCGCTCATCTCGTCCCCTCCCGGAAAACCGATCCGGTTTGGAGAGCTTACTGTAATCCACGTTTAAGTGTTTGTCAAAGACGACGACGGGGGGGGGGGGTGGTTTTCTGGGGGCCCGCCGCCGCTGCGAGAGCCTGTGAGGGCAGAGACGTCGTCTGTCAGTGATTTAGAATGAGAGGAAGAGATGTCATGGGAAGAAAAACGGGGAAGAAGCAGGGAACAGGAAGGACGAGATGCTAAACACAAGAACACCCCCCACCCCCCCCCCCCCCCCCCCCCCCCCCCCCCCCCCCCCCCCCCCTCACTAGGGCTTCATAAAAGCTCTGACGCTTCCATGACCGGTTCACTGAAAACACATATCACTTCACAAATGACTCAGCGGATAAAGAAATGATACAAAAGAGCCCAAAATTAGGCAACAGGGACTTTTACAAAAGATTCATGTGGACAGGCTTCTTCTTTTGTTGGCGCAAGTTATGTCTAAACTTTCTTAATGAGAAATTATGATTATTCAATGATGTTGAGTGTGGAGAATAGCTTCGACTGCTACACTGTACCAATGAGTCCCAGCAAACACTATGGGTGACGTTATAACACCATACGTTCTGAATTCATCCAGATATTAATAATTGATCTGAAATGCTGAATAGCAGGATTCTGCAAAGCTGCCGCTTAGGTTTAAAAGCACATGCAACACAATATTAGTCTTGTCTGAATGGACGATTGTAAAAATGCATGTATATATATATATATAAAGTTTATATAAAAGTTGACTTCTCCCCTTCTGCACTCACACTTGCTGACCTTAACCCTGCACCAAGGCTGGAACACGCTTAAATTCACAACTTTCAAACTTTCATTGGCAACCGAAGATCATAGAGTCGCTCTAAATGAACTGGACTTGTACTCTTGTGTGTGTGTGTGTGTGTGTGTGTGTGTGTGTGTGTGTAAAAGAGACATATTTGTGTCTAGCTTGCCAGGCGCTGATTGCAGACGCGTGGATCGATTTCAATTTGAAGAGACGGAGTCAAGTCCCCAGTCGGCCTTGCGAAGGCAAACAGCCAGGTCAACACGTCACATGACCCTGACAACCTGAATCAGGACGCCGGCGTTTCTGACAGGACCCCCCACGCGGGGGTCACACACACCACCGCGTTCCCCACAGGAGCTGCTGTGTCTAGAATATAACGCCAGTGTTTATCCACACGTGTGGAAAGGCCTGTAAGAGTGTGTGGAAATATGTGAATCAAAGTAAACAGCATGTGATCAAAACAATCTAATTAAATATATTACAGTTGAAGTAGCCTACTTCCTTTGCCTGGAGCTTTCCACCACATCTCACGGTCTTTACCTTGGTTAGTAACGTTTGGTGATGGTAACCAGTCATGGTGAGAGGCAAACCAACTTTCATTGTTCCACTGTTGCTGCACGAATGGCTGTTTTTTAACATCCAGTTGCCCTGAGCTGGAAATCTCAGAAACACGCGGGAAATGTTTTGATTACAAATCAAAAATCAAACGATCCCTTTAGCACAGTTGCTGTACACGCTCAGACACGAGCGGATAGAACCAGAGCGCAGCTGAAAGGCGACGTTCTCTCAAAAGCCTCCGAGTCAGACCCTTGTGGACTTGGGCCTCCTCGTCCACATGGGGGTTTTATTAAAACAGGGGTTTTCCTCCCCTGTTTAAATCTCTGGTCACACGAAAACACAGAATCAACTGTCGAGTGCTGTCAAGAGCCTGCCAGAGCAACGGGCGGTGATCTAACCGGGGCCGTAAAAACCCCCGATGGCCTGTCAGGAGCCTGAATTAAAGTTATTGGCGTTCGTGGTTCACTGACAACTATGACCGTACGAAGTCAAAAAACTCAGTTCTCCCCGTTGGCAAAGAAAATAAAATATAAAACCTTTAAAAAATGTGCTGCTGTTGATTTCTAAAACACTTGACCTGGGATGGAGTTTAACAAACCCTTCGCTTTCACTGACGCAAAACTCTAAACTAGTTCACGTCCACGTCATTTTAATGTTTCAACCAGACGAAGGTACAAGAGCAACATGAAAAAACTACGCTCGTTCATAGTAACAATAAAAACCTACATACATATATATGTATATCTATGGCTCTCTATACATACACACACACACACACACACACACATAAACACATATATATTTACATATTTGTACATTAAGCATGTGAAGGTGTAGATATAGATATATACATACATAGAAATGCACACAGATATATGCATATATATGTGTATATATATACACACACACATTTATCTATATCTCTCTAATCTATCTATATCTATACATACACACGTATATATACTCACATACACACATATATACATATACACGTACATATACATATGTGTGTATGCAGAGATACATACATAGATATATACACATATCTACATAACATACAATATACATTACATACGCACACATTCAGCATGTGAAGGTGTGAGTGCAGACGCGACAGGAGTCGCACGGAAGAAAACAATGAACTTGACATTTTATCGGCTGCAGTCAATAACAAGGACTCCCACTGTTGTCGGTCCTGTCACGCCTCACCTGCACCTCAGAATGTTACTTTACTGCCTCCACTGCACTGAGACTGTAACTCGCTCTCCTTCACACACACACACACACACACACACACACACACACACACACACACACACACACACACACACACACACACACACACACACACACACACACACACACACACACACACACACACACACACACACACACACACACACACACACACACACTATTCTATTTTCCCCACACATATGTTCTACTGAGATAATGAATGGGATTTCATTATGTTTTTACACAGATATCAAAATGATGGTGGGAGGAGCCACACGGTGAAGACCTTTTGCCATCACAGTGATGAAGAGGTTTGTAAGGCCTTCGGGTGACTTCAAATCTAAACTCGTACCCGAACAAGAATTTGGACCGAAACCTTGTGTTAAAATGTTCGTTATAGAGCAAGTGAATGTGTGACACAGTGTGTGGGTGTGGTTTTCTTCTCATCCATCTTCTTTTGTCTCAGTTAATTACGCTCATTATTCAATCATCAGTATCCCGCCTGAAGATCTTCCTTCTCATGACACACACACACACACACACACACAGAGAGAGAGAGAGAGGGAGAGAGAGAGAGAGAGAGAGAGAGAGAGAGAGCCGTTACTTAGAGCCACGCCTCTGTGAAACCTCCCCCTGTGCCAGAAAGTGAAGCCAAATCATGACAAGTTCAAGTTCCCCGTCTGTGAACTGACCAGCAGAACCTGTCTGGATGCATCGCGGAACTTATTATTTTTAAATATATATATAATTTTGCGCTTGGCACGGCACAATGCTCAGCTGCGAAAAAGGTTAACACCTATCACAGCTGAGCCACGAGTCCTGCAGTCCGACGGCCACGAGCGGATCGAGCCAAAGCGCGTTTTCACGTCGGGGAAAACTCGACACCTGTGTATTCATTGCTAAGAATTGTGGTACATAAAAACAATGCGCTCGGCACGAAATTGTTATAACTTTAAGAAACATGCCCTCTTGAAGGCGAGTGCTTTGCCGACGTTTTAACGTTCAAGTCCGAAAACATGGTTAGAACTCTTAAGAACTGAAGATGTTGAGTTTTTTATGATGAAGATATGATATGATACGACTTTATTGATCCCACTATTTACTTGTTGCAGCAGCAGCGAGAGTCAAAGGCATCATGGAAAGAGGGAGATGATAAAATATAGCAAAAGATATACTGTACAATAAATATAGAAAATAACTATACAAGAGTGTTAAAAGCTATATACATTATACAGAAATATAGTTAGTTGCTAGACAAACTTAGAGTCGGCCTCAAACTTTTTAAATCCACCGCAGTGAGTTCCCTTAAAATTTTCAGTTTTCCAAACATTGCATTTTTTGCAGTGCATAGACGGACAGGGAACAGGGATTAGGGACCGTACTTCAACTATTCAAATAACTTCACCTCAAGGCAACAGACGTTTGCAGTTCTACGTGAGGTTGAAAAATATTTTGTAATAGTTTTTTTTCCGCTCATCACCAGACAGACTGGCAGACAGACAGAGAATTAACGTTGGACCCCGGAGTCATGTGTTCAATGAAAACTAATGAATTATCCTCAGACTTCATTTTCAGATATCCTCTGAGTCTTCCCTTGTTCCCCTCCCTCCTCAACGCTAACTAAAACAAGATTGATACTTAGTAAAAACTAATATTTCTCCACTTTTGAATCTGCTTTGTGCCTTCGCATGACACATTTCAACACTCCTAAAATTGAGACCATCTCGCAATTACTGTGGCAAACTTTGCAAGGTAATAATTTATTTATTCCAAATGGAGCACGCAGCCTTGATTAAATACACATTCGAGTGAGTTTTTTTTCCTTTTCTTTCTGGCAGAGTCAACACAAAGAACTGTTGGACTGTGTCACTTCTCCGAAGGGCCCGGGGAAATGAAGCTGTGGTGGAAACAGTGCTCAGCCTCGCAGGCACCACACGGAGCCGCGCTGAGTTTGGAGAAAACATGAATGCAAATGGTAAGTTTTCCTCTTGCTCTGTGCAAGTGAATCTAAAAACAAGCCGAACCCACTCTGTGTGATGCCAGTGGTTATTATGGACTTTTAAGCATATTTCTGTGATTTGTACTTGACAAATGTGGCGCGCGCGCACACCCCCCCACACACACACACACACACACACACACACGGACACGTTACTATTTCTGTACTAGTGAGAACTTTGAACCCGATTCTTAAAAATACTTTCCAAGCACTAAACCTCATGCTAACTTCATCAAAACCAAAATGTTCCGGATACGACATACCCTCACCCCTCACTGACTCAAAAACTCAAAACTGAGGTTTTGAAAATGCCTACGGTTGGTTCAACTTTACAGCCACTATTAGCTGCGGTTGTTGTTGTTGCTGTTGAATTTAATTTCATTACGCTCGGAGGGTTTTTGTCCTTTATGTGGATGTAGTGGACAAACTCTCACATTGTAATGACCACGAATCAATAGACGCCAATTTTGCGACTTCTCATTATTCGTGTCGCACCATTGACTATGTATTTAATCTACTTGCACGAATAATTTGCGTCGCATTCGGTGTAAACGCACCGTAAGCAAACACTTTGGCGATAGTGGTGAGGGAAAAGTCCCTCTCAGCAGGTAGAAACCTTGAACAGTATCCGACTCACGGCTGGTTCGGGCAGGGGTCTCATTAAAACTAGGGATGGGACGATACCACTTTTATGTGTCCGATCCGATACCGATCCTGCAACCTTGAGTATCTGCCGATAGTAATCCGATACAATCTTTTCCCCACTCGTTAAAATAAATTATTAATAATGCATTGTTCAGGATGCACTTTGCTTTGCCATCTAAAACCTCATACTGAACTGTGAAACAAATAATCAACTCCCTTAAAGGAAGACGTACATACATAGCCAGCTGAGTTATGTTTTATTTCTCACAGAACTTTTGGCAGAATGTTTTATGGTCAGCACCGTTCAAACAAGCGAAAGAACTAATTGAACTGTAAACTGTTAATTAAATTATAATACATTTACATAAAAATATGATGCCGGAACGTCGTTCGAGGCTTAGTTGATATGTAAATAGGCATTTATTTGGAATGTTTACTGTAATGTATCGGATCTGAGTTTACTTCTTATTTATTCCAATACCCGATCCAGTCATTTTGGCCAATATCGACCCGATACCTATACGGCATATCGGATTGAGACATCCCTAATTAAAACAAATGTGGACACTGGATGTCTGTCACTGTGTTGTTGTTGTTGTTGGTCTCATACGCATGTTCAGCCTTTGCCAAGCAAGAATGTGGAGCTCCCTCAGTCCCATATACAGTGCATGAGGAATGTTATATGGGTTTAGCTTCTTGCGAACGCTTGGTTGCTTTGAAAGTTGTTCAACTTCTTTGGGAAAGCTTTTTCGATTTGTAGCACATTTTTAAAAAGACGGGCACTGGAAACTCAAAAAGTGTGAAAGAGTGCGATGAGAGAAGCAAATGTCCAGAACATGAACTGTGCACTGGCATCTCAACTCTTTTCCATGACCCCCGACTCCTGCTATGAACAGCTCGGAGGTCAAGGCCGTGGCCACCTGCAGGGTCGCCCCTGTAGTATTTGTGGGCTGTTCTAAAACAGGATCAGAGGTGAGGAGGAAGAGGAAGGGGAGGGGGGTGGGGGGGTTGTCACCGTTGTCTTAGGAAAAACACTTGAAGAGCGATCAATCTGACAAACCCGTCAACCTTCAAACTCTCCGACCGTCGTCTGATCTCATCGGCTGCACGGCTGCGAAAACAACGCGGCCCCCTTAAAATGAGACGGAACACGGTGAATTGGCAGCATCACTGCGTTTGGCCCCTAAAATTAGAACCAATTTTTTTGAAGAAACGTTCAGGGAGAAGAATTGCTCATAACAGCAACAATGACTTTGCCATTTGTGTCGGAACAGTTTTGTTTCGAATCACGGGCTTCGCGCCAAAGAGCACAAGTGGAGATGAAGAGACCGGCTCGGTTTTCACAGGAACGCAACGGCGATCAGCTACGAGCAAGAATAACAACTTGAATATCAAAAGCACTTCAAGAAATAACACAGATCAATACTAGTCTCATGCTTGTACGATAAGTGTGAAACTATAATGTTAAACCAGCAACCCGTTGGCTTATCTTGACGTAATGCCAATGACACACAGATCACATGAGTAAGAAGTAAAATGTATTAAATATGAAAAGTAAAAACTTATTCTGGGCTTTAGTAGTAGTAGTGTTGATCATGAGACGCTACATGCATATTTTGCGGAGACATTAAGTCGGAGACACAGAGACGGTTTGTTGCTCTGTAGCCGTGATGTCTTGCGTTTGTGGTGAAGAGCAAAGAGAGAACTCTTTTTATTGACCACGTGGATCAATGTAATATTCCTGAAGGCTCTTCGTTGACACACAATGGGTCGTGAAAGTTTCTCATTACTGCATAAAGAAGTCTTCATGCAAATAAACACATGACAACGCCATCTTGAGTGAGACCGAAACAGACGACCTCAACCCAACAGCTTCGACTCATTCGTCCGTTTGATGAGGAAGAAACGCAGCGAGGAGGAGACGACGACAGCTTTTGCGTTTCACCTCATCCTTTCAGCCGTTCATTTATGGGTTTCAGGTGTCGGAGCGCTCCGACGTGACAACAGACATGCAAGTGCATGGATGGATGGGAGAGATAAAGGTGTATGATAAGGAATGGAGGGCTGGATTGTGGTTGGACAAAAAGGACAGAAAGAACTAAAGGTAAAGAAAGATGGGATGGATGATCATTTCACAGGGTCTGTGACGGTTCTAATGTCCTCAGGGAAAATGGAAAGAAAAGACAAACAATAAGACAATATGAGGGGAAGAGTGAGATAAATATGTAGTGAAAGACAAGAAGATGGGAAGGGGGATGAGAGAGAGCGAGGAATCAGACATTTTGTCTCCACATGACGGGACTGCGCTGACAGATTAACTTCAGCGTCTTTAAAACACAAAGGCAAAAAGATCACCCGGGTGTGCCGGAGACAACTTCAAACAGTGTGTTTATGTGTATGCACATATTCACGTTAGCAACACGCAAGTGTATGTGTGTGTGTGTGTGTGTGTTGTCGTGTCTGTGTGCAATTTAACCGCGTTGCCATCGTAACAACACGTGGCTTTGAAAAAACGTCAACAGCAAGCTGCGCGTCAGGACGTACGTGGTCTTTGTCATTAACATTATCTCATCAGGGAAAACAACTCGTATTTCCCTCCGTCAACCTGCAGGGAACCAGAGCTTATTTCACGTCCAGAAAATTCAAAGGGCAAAGTGCGACGGAACCATTGCATAGCGGTTTACAAATTCCTCATAGATTAATACCGTTCCAGTATGATCTCGTTACCCGGAATTACGACCTCCGAGTCGGAAATTGCAAATGGAACGCCCCTCGGGATGTCGGAAAAAAAATCACCAACCCGACTTCCGGGGTCCGAATTCCAAGTTCCCGAGGTAAACTGGAACGCAAGTTTACTGAACACCTCTGCGGAAAAGTCACAGTAAACAAATTTCCCACTGTTGTCCCTGGCAACTGAAGCAAAAACTTTGCATTCCTATGCTTATGTCTTCTGTTTATATAACTCAAAGCCCTTAATTAAGGTTATGGAAAGATCATGTGGCGCGTTTGATGTGTACAAACGATTGAACACAGGGCGGCTTACTAAGGCTAGCTCGAATTGCTAATGTTAGCATGTTGAGCCAGCTAGCTCGTGGTCACGTTTGTAACCTTGTAAATGCGTTGTTCCTATGTAAGATGATGAAAAAGGCTGCGCATTCTGTTTTGTGTATTATTATTCATTCCTTTCATTTACGAAAAAGCTGTGTTCAAATTGTTTATTGAGTTGTCAGAATAGGAGGAACTCTGAGGCCTATACACATTGTAGACTGTTTGTTTGTTTTTCGTTGTATTTTCTTCACAGTAAAATAGATATTAGATATATTCTAAAAAATCCACAATTACAGTTTAAGCTTTTAGGTGTTCAAATTGTCCACCCGCAACAACACAGAACATGACAGGTTCTGCGTATTTGTCAATTACATCAACTGACCAGCAAAGCTTCCTGTCTTTTCTTTGCTTTAAGGATGAACCACCTCAAGGACTGGAATAATAATCATTATTACCAAGGAATATAGTCATGGGTACATCCATTTAGAAACACATAAATATCTTGGACAGGGCTGGAAGTACTCCCAGTGCAGCTACAGCAGATTTCGACATGGACAGAAAACGTCCAAAAGCCTCTGGAATGGATCCATTTAAAATGAATAAAAGCTCGCTGCTGGCTTCAGTGCGGAACGATCAGAGGAGCAGATCATTGCAAAGGCCAGGACAACGTTTTCAGTCGGGCTCCTCGTGTCAGCTTTCTCAACTCTTACACAGCGGAACATGTGCGATGACCACTGTTTTTCATTACTGACATTACCCACAGCTGAGAGCAGTCCACTCCCATTTCCCTGGGAGCTGTCAAGATGCATTTGAGGACATGTAATAATCTTCATCGCCGATCCTCAGGGCTGGATTTGGCCATACATGAGGCCGTATGCTCCAAATTACAACACATGCAGTACTTGCATGTGCTTGCATGTCACCTGTACGTGCAAAATAGGTCTAAGAAAAGAAGTGCTTCGCAAAACTGGATCGCTTTGGACCCACAGGTTGACGTCTATGTAAGAGCAGCTGATGTTTTGATGCAAATGACAACCAGGATCTTCGTCCTGACAAACAGTAGCTTCCATTGTTCGGCGCAGATGAAACGTCCCTGACACATTGACAGAAGATGAACGTCATCCGTCACCATCTCCTGTTGTCGTCTTTTGCTTCTACGCAGGGATGAGTGCATGAAAAACAGCCTCAGGGCTTCTCGCCGTTTCATCTCTCACCGGAGTGAAACAAGTATATTCACCCCCCCCCCGCCACATTCTGTGTAAAATGGGAAGACCACCAGTGTTGTTTAACTTGGCTCCCTTTCAATATGCCATGCAACCTCTTTTTTTTTTGGGACCAAAGTACGACGTGCACACCAACGCTTTCCTGTTCACGTTCTCCTGCAAAGTTCTGCTTCTGGTATGGGTTTTGTTTCACTAGCTGGAAAAGATTTGCAGATTTGTGTTAATGTGTGTGTGTGCGCGTGTGTGTGTTCGATAACAGGATACTGGAAAGCATCAGCGCTGTGACAGGAGAACGATTCTCACAACATCCAGAGATTCACATTTACTGAAAAGATGGTTCTTTTTCTCCGACACATCTGCCTCGAATGAAACTGTGGGAAATTGTGGGTTTTGGGTGAAAAACACATGGTCAGGATCATGAATATATATATATATATTTTTATAACAGCACATTCAAGCAGACAACCACACACTTAAAGCTGCATAAATCATAAACAGAAAAAGAAATATTAATGTTGGATTCCTGATAGAGAATTACTAACAGTGTGTGTGTGTGTGTGTGTGTGTGTGTGTGTGTGTGTGTGTGTGTGTGTGTGTGTGTGTGTGTGTTTGCACTCGTTGCACCCTCGGTTGAAAGCGTACTCGAGAGGATCTAAACAGCTTGGTTCCATTCTTTGCTTTTGAGGCGATCACAAATGTACACATGCAGGGAATCTCTATAAACAGTGCTAATTAATTCTATCTCAGTAAATGATGGAGACACTTGGGAGTTGACGGAGCTAACATGTGGCCAAACACTTTGTGATGCTCCAAGAACTTCCAAGACCTCACATATATCATACATGTAACATCCCTCTCAGACTTATCTTTCTTCTTTTTGTCAGCGTTTATATCATTGAATCTACTCTACACAGATTGGTCTTGTCCAACCGGAATGTCCTACCATCCATCCATTATCTATGCCGATAAATCCTTCAAGGGTGGGATGACATTGGGTTGCCGTTTTTAGACATGAACTACGGAAAAATCCAGAATTTTTTTGGAGAGTTGCATTGGCGTGAATGCTAGTGGCGTTCACACCAATAGGGAAATTTCAGGAACATGGCGATGATTCCAATGGCGGAAAGCAGAATTACTGTTTACGGTCATCAACGCGTCCACTCGTGTCCACTGTGATTTATTTCTCGGAGATTTTCCGTATTTCCTAGGGGCTGGCAGTAAAAAGATTGCCAAATGTCCGAGGCATCGTTGGCGGTTATTATTCTTTCTCACGAGAGGCCTCTCTGGAATACATCCAAGCAAAAACGTTCGGACTTCAGTGTGTGTCTGAACGCACCTATATAGAGACAAACAACCGTCCGTGCTCACATTCACCTCTTTGGGCAATTAAGAGTCTCCAGTTAACCAAAGCTGCTCGTCTTTGTACCGTGGGACGAAGCTGGAGACTTGAGGAGAACATTGAGCAAGCCGCCCTCTTAAACCAGACTAATTGTCCCAAAAAGTGGAAGAATCTACATTTGCTCAACTGGTCCAAGAGCTCCAAACTCAAAACTTGTGACCATTTGTTTTCGCAACCGGGGGGGGGGAGGGGGGTACAAAGACAGTACTGACACTTCAGCCTCGAGCCGTCTTTGGTGAAAAATAATGCCCTAACTCGATCATCATGTATTTTCATGACATGAACACACGATGCCAAAGCCGCCTGGTGATTAGCTGATTCGATTACGGCAGACGACGCGAGAGGTCAGAAGAGTAAAGATCTGCGGGGGCGTGCACCAGGACATCGCACATCACGGACGTACGAGCAGAAAAACAAACTGCTTATTCATCGGGCGAAACAAACCAATAAATTGCATGCAAACTCAATTGCACAAAAACATATGACAGATATTATGAAGTGTACCCGTGCGGCCCTAGAGTTGGGGCGTGTCATACTTGCAAACATCTTGGGTTGTTATGACTACACAACCTGGTTTCCGCAACGACCCAAAACTCAGAAGCTGTGCTGTCCCTTGACATTAGTAACATGTCAGACAAAACAAAACGTTCTTCGTTTGGTAAAAAACAAGGTTAAGAGCATAAGAATCAGGGTTTACATAACCTCTTATGGTTTTCCTATTTTTTTTCTATTCGGGAACTCTATTCATGTACTAAGAAAATAATTCTGCAGAAAAGTAACATCCATCCATCCATCCATCGTCTACCGCTTTATCCATTTAAGGGTCGCGGGGGGCTGGAGCCAATCCCAGCTGACATTGGGCGAGAGGCGGGGTTCACCCTGGACAGGTCGCCAGCCTATCACAGGGCCACATACAGAGACGGACAACCATTCACTCTCACATTCACACCTACGGTCAATTTAGAGTCTCCAATCAACCTGACCCCATTCTGCATGTCTCTGGACTGTGGGAGGAAGCCGGAGAACCCGGAGAGAACCCACGCATACACGGGGAGAACATGCAACACAGAAAGGCCCTTGTTGGTCTGAACCGGGATTCGAAACCCAGAACCTTCTTGCTGCGAGGCGAAAGTGCTCACCACTACGCCACCGTGCAGCCAGAAAAGTAACATGCGACAGTTAAAGCTTCAGTTTTTATCCTTCGCGTTTTGCTCCCTCTCTCCAGCCCTTTCACTTTCCTTTCCTCTGTATTCCTCCCGCGTCGTCTCCTGCCTCCGTCCTCTCACAAAATTCTCGGATCAACAAAACCTGGTATATTTTCTCGGACTCAGCTCCGTCTCGCCTCCGCTCACTTCAGTCGGACGCCGTGTCCCCAGGATGTTGACGTTGCCTCGCAAATATCCTCTCCAGACTGAGCGTTTACTCTCAATGTGCTGTGAAAAAAACGCCAGCGACCAAAGACAACAGCAGGCCCCACCAGCTTCCCACATCATCACTTTGATCATGGCGAGCGCCGCCGGTCTTAATAGCTACTAAATGCTGTGGTGTGGAAAACTTTAGGCACAGGGCGGACAGATTGGTTTCCCTGCAGGAGCGGAGGACCCAACTCTTTTGGAACAGGAAGCATTTGCGGTCTTTTTTTTCCAGGAAGAGTTTTTTGCCAAGTGTATTTGCTTGTTTTAGCACCATACTGCTTCATACATTAAGTGAATTCACTTTGGGAATCTGCCCAGTCTGACCACAATCTTGGACATTTGGCCACCGAAACGTTTGTCGGGAACATTTTCCGCCACTGGAGCCTCTTGGAAAATGGTACATAATTGTTCCCATGATGACTACTTCATATAAAATGATGAAATGTGTTATTAACCTTTAAAAGGTGCACTCACTTTCAAACGGGCCCCTCGTCTGTTTCCACTCTGAGAAAATGTTTGAACACTTAGGGATGTCGACCAGCGTAAATTATCAGGTGCTTGCTCATAAGTGGAGAGAAATTATCCAAATCTATTTCAATAGTATTTTACTCTTGTGTGAACGACGGCAACCGAGTTGAGCCGGTCTTCTTTTTCGTCGTATTCAAACTACGCGGCGTGCCCTCAATCCACTCCCCTTTAGGTGAACAGTGAGAACCAGCCAGTCACAAAACTTGCAAATCAAAAATATGATTTGAAGTACAGGTCAACAAGTTAAAAAAGGAGTGAGCTGTTTTCTGAAAGATACAGAGCCAAAGGATCCGGCTACCTTCATGGACGTACAATCCCCATCTCGACAAAGAGTCTTTCCGGTTCATGTCCTCCATTCAAACCAAGTGTGTGGTTGCTACTTTGCATTCGAGGCTATTGGTAAATATGGTTTCATTCTGGCAAAAATGTGTCCATTCAGCATCCAGCAGACACAGAACAACATTTCTTTCAGCCTTTCAGACCTCACGTTGAATACTTACTCTGCTTTTAGCTCCGTGGCCGTTCCCATCACCTCGTGGAGGAAAAACATCTGGCTCCCCTATGTTCACCAGCTACTTGCTCACTCTTTCTGTGTGCTGTTATGTCAGGAGGTTTGACTACAGCATTGCGAACAACTTCCTGTCTGGGATTGACATTGATGCGAACAGCGAGACCGAATCGCACCCGTCAAGCTGTACGCCGTGAAACCGAAACAATGAGCTGAAAGCTGCTAAAACGCTCTGCAGAACTGCAGAGTTCCGTCCCTTTTTATATCACATCAAATCATTATATGAGTTGATTGAGTAGTGCATGTGTTTTTTGTTCCTCGCTCGGTGATACAGAAACCACCCAGGAACAAGCTCTCCCTCTCTCTTTCTGTTTGTCTACCTTCTATCTGACCTGACGACTGTTCATCACCGGTGCGTATTTCTTGGATTAGCCCCTTAAAAGCAGAGCAAACAGACGGGAGATCAGCCTTGGATTTCACGCAGGTCGAAAGTGTTGCGCAACCCCGCGGCGAGCGTCGGACCGACACCTCCGAGCCAGCGGCCCGACATGTGTGAGCACTTAGGGAAAACAGCAGGGGGAGCGGACGGGGGACTCGATGAAGAAGTGGTGAGTTCAAGGTGAGAAATGAAAAGGGGGGCTGAAGGGCCAAGTGCAAGTTAAGTTTCGCAATTGAATTCCTTTCTGGAGTGTTTGCTTTAATAAGATCGGCGAAGGAGACGAGTGACGCGGACGACCCCGTCTGCAGTGTTCTCTCGTTCACTCGTCGTCTCACCTGGGCCCAGCTCAGAAAGGCCGCGCCCGGTTATTCCAAGGTCAGACTACGGAGACTTGCAGACTAACAAAGAGTTCAACGTCGTCAGATCCCCTCTTCACACTGCACGGCTTGCTTGTGATCTGGAGTCTTGCAGTCGTTTGCGAGTTCACACTGCACGACCGACCGACCGACCGACTGGCGACAGGGGGTCGCGCAGTACACGACCTTTCACCGGGAGAAAACCTCCCCTAGTGTGTCTGGTCTCCCAAGAAGAAATCTGATGACGCACACAGATTGAGATGCAGTTATACAACTCTCTCACTCACACACACACACACACACACTTGGCCGTTCAAATGAGTCCGAATGTCCCACCTGCTCGTGTGTCATCCTGTCCCCAATCAACCCGTCCTGCGCTCTGATTGGCTGTGGTTCTCGCTGCGTTGGCTACATATTAAGCCTGCTAGATATCTGGTCTGAGGCGACGACGTGTCTGCGATCCTTTCGATTCGCATCTTTGAAGCGACCAAATCGCTGATTTGTCTATTATCAGGGGGCTTTCGTCGGTGAGTTGCAACATCGGGCTACATCCCACGCAGTGTGAACCAGGCACCAACCCGTCACAGCCACACTCTCAACTCCAGTCTCTGTGCGACTTCCCTCAGATTCTCCGAACACACACTCGTCACTGGGGTTTATTCTCCATCAGCGCTGGAAAGCGATTTGAATATTCCCTATGCAGGCAGGGCGTTTTGCAGCTTCATTAAAAAATCTGCCGGCGCCTCTGCCATTTGAACAGTTTCGAGAGAGAGAACAGAGTCAAAATATTTTTGACAATTTGATGGATTATCATGAAACAGACGTCCGTTGTTCTGAGAGGAAGACTGACTGGATATGTCTTAAAATATGCTCTTGTAATCCACATGACGAATAGACTCTGGATTATTGGAGGGGGACTCGCGTCATATTCAATAACAGGGGGAAATATTCCTCATTTGCAATAGAAATGATAAATACAAATGAATGCGGAAAGTATTTTAGGACTTCAGAAAAAGAACGCAGAGGTGAACAAAAGTAAACACGAGAAAAGATCACGGCAACACTTTCCAAACTCCCCAAACTCTGCGTCTGTGTCCCCTGCAGCTCCGTCTTTATATTTTCAGGATAAAATCACCAAAATCCAAAACTCTGCGTCCGATCGCGTTCGGTTTGTTTTCTCGAAGTAGTTCCCGTCCGATGAGGTCATCACTGTGCGTCAGGCTGGCGGCGCGCCGGGTGTCGTCCCGCAGCTGCGGAGCGTCAGGCTGGAAAATTCCCCTCATCCTCGGCCCTGGGCCTCAGATTGTGTGTGTATATATACTGTAGGAACACGAGCATACAGTATAGGTTGGGGAGTATGTGTGTGTGTGTGTGTGTGTGTGTGTGTGTGTGTGTGTGTGTGTGTGTGTGTGTGTGTGGAGGGTTTGAATTCTGGATTCCTGCCGCACATGTGGACCCGGCATGTGGTTGTGTGTGTGGCCTGCTGCGAGGAGGCGTGCGGCTTGAGATGTGTGTGTTCGGTGGGGAGAGAGAGAGAGAGAGAGAGAGAGAGAGAGAGAGAGAGAGAGAGAGGGAGAGAGAGGGAGAGAGAGGGATGAAAAGAACACAAAGACAGTTTGTGGTAACTTTCATAACTGTTATCTTTTTCTGCCTCCCCTGTGTGTACGTGTGTGTACGTGTGTGTGTGTGTGTGTGAGATGGAGAGAAACAAGGGAGTAGACATAGAAAAAATGAGGACATGGCCTGTTTTTATAATAGACTTTCATAACTGTCTTTTGCTTCCTTCCTTCTTTCCCTCCATCGTCCTTATCGTTCGCAGTTTCACCCCGGCGCCCCCGCACACGTTCATGCACCGCCCCGATGTTTACACTCGGACCCACGGAGCCGGTTTTCCCTCCTGCTTTCTCTCCTCACCTCCTTACCCCCCCCACCCTCTGTCCGTATCCTCCCATCCCTTCACTTTTGCCCTGGTTCTCTCAGCGAGCTCCGGTTCACTCCCCTGGAAAATGGTCCCACTCGCCCGAGCTCCGACGCCCACGTTTTTCCCCACTGCTCTCCACACACACACACACACACACACACACACACACACACACACACACACACACACACACACACACACACACACACACACACACACACACACACACACACACACACACACACACACACACACACACACACACACACACACACACACACACACACACACACACACACACACGGTAAACACCCCCCCCGTGCGATTCAGAACAGCAAAAACGAATGGCGGAGGAAAGAGAGAAGAAGTGTGGCTTCCAACAGGATGTTTGTCTTTCAAATTCAAATCTGGAGGGGGAATAGTTTCTTTTTTTTAAAATCTCATCTCCGTCTTTGGTGCCAAAGTCTCACTTCCAAATAGTCGACCACTTGTCAATCAAAGAGCGCGGGTGGTAAATGGGGCATTTCCCTTCCCTCAACGCTTGAGTCTGTGGCTTCTTCTCTCTTTTCTTATGTGGAATATATTTTGGATCATTACATTATTTGTGCATTCACTCTTTTTAACCCATAGTTTATTTTGGCTCAGTTGTCACTCGGCCGGCCACATCCTGACATATTTTCCAACAATAAGTTGGGCTTCTCATGCCACTATTGATTTATTCCTATTCCCATATGCAACTGATACACTCGCTTATGTTGTACTGAACAGATTTCCATGGAGCTTGGTGGAAGGATGAGACACACGGGCCACGACAGAACCCATTACATTTTGGCAATTTTTGGGGTTTTCTTTTAATCAACTACTGTAACATTGCGAGATTGGTTGTTTTTGGACCTTTTCACAGATTTATCTGGCAATAATTCATGGGTCTTGATGTAAAATATAAAAATCTGGTATATATACATATATATATATATGTATATATACTGATATACTGATATCTTTGAGTGTGATTGGCTCTATTGAATTTAAGGCGACTGTTGGCCCTCGGCGGAGGTAAGGTATATCTAGAACGGCACTCAGTGGAGCACATACCTCGGCCAACAGTCTCCAGACAATGACCTGCTTGGCGGTGGTATTGATTATGTTTTGGGATTATGAGACTACACAACCCACCATGCTCTGGGTGAAACAAGACATGCATAATTTGGGCGAGAAGAGAATCCTCCATGTTTCCATGTCAGTCTAGGCTGAACTCTCTCCCTCAGTGAACTGTAATATTGAGTGAAACAGTCGGCTGTTGCCTTGGCCTGATGTTTGGTTGAATCTGCCCATATTTCTCTACATTTTCGTGAATCCACAACGCTGAATTAACTACAAGCATTTCCTGTTTGTGCCGAGACGATGGATGTAGAGACAATAATCGGTGGACTGTTTCTTTTGAGGACTATTGGGGTAGATATCAAGTTAAGGAAGGGATTTTTTTTTTTAATCCTCTCTGGGTGCCGGAGAAACTTCCATCACTATCGATCTCACCGACTCCAATATGTTGTTTTATCTTAAACAGATGACAGAGAAATGGGAGAGTGATTTCTTTCCACAATGTCTGATATGTTATATGCAGCGGGGGAAGTGAGGCAACCACCTTTTTTTTTTTAGCGTGTGAACAATAAAGCGTGTTTTGAATTAGGCTCTGAACCATGGAAAGTATAGAGAGGAACGTACGGTATATGCAAACCATGCACTTCACCCACTGGTTTCCCATTTCTCAATCTCCCTTTATTAGAAACAGCGCTCCACGCTTGCTCTCGTTCCGCCTTCCTTTTCGTCTCCTCATTGTTTCCATCTGTCTCAGTTCTCACCTCGACGCCTCTCACCGAATCCAAAACTCGAACCTCCGCAGTTAAGCCTTGGATCGTGGGCTACTTGCAGGCTTCTGCACGTCTGCAGTTGAACTACAATGGACACGCAAGCGCTGGAACCTGGACATTCGACCTGGTCCGATGAGCCGCCGGACAGCCGGGTATGTGCGCACCGTACACCGGAGAAAGTGAGGCACTTTCTGGGCAATGGTGAAAACTTTGGGTCCAGACATCCACTTGACAGGTGGACCAGGTACACCTCTTTCCCGGGAATGGTTTTTCCCAGATGGCAGTGGCGTGTGACGCCAGGATAATGCTCTGCTGCACTGCACAAATTGCTCAGAGAATAATCGGAGGATCATTACGAGGGGTTCCAGGTTTTGCCCTGGCCTCCAAAATTCCCATGATCTCGATCCGATTCAAGCACCAATCAGCGGGATTCTGCTGAAACAACAAGTTGCGATCCGCAGCGGCTCCGCCTCAGAACTTACAGGACTTCAGAGGATCCGCTGCTATAACATCTTGATGCCAGATACCACGGGGCACCTCTGGACGTCTTCTAGGGGCCGTGACCCGCAGCATTTGGGGACATTACATTTTGGCTCATCACTGAATCATAAACTCCAAATGATGTATCTACTTATGACTTATTTTTCCGGCGCCGCTGCTGAGCATTTTCTTGTTTAAGTATGTTTGGGTTCCGTGTTGTTCAACTGCAGTAAACAGGAAACAACACAACCGGCATCAAATATTCTGTTTGCTCATCTATCAAACATACACACGTATATGTAAAGTCTCCTCCGGAATACGCACAATAAACAAACACATTCACACAGGTCGAGGGAATCTTTTCCTTACCAGTGTGTAATTATAGTTCCGTCAGTTTGAATCCGTCTATTTACTCTGTCTTATTCTATTTATCTATTTATTTTTTGTTTTTCGGGCAGGGGCGTCTTTCCCACGACCTGGCTGGGATGCAGCCAGAGCGAGAGGGAGATCCACGATGGAGCTGGACGAGTGTCGCTAATACAGTCATCATCCCTTCACCCTTGACCCCCCCCCCCCCCCCCCCCCACACACACACACACAAACTGTTAACACTCAAACACACAAGAGCCCCTTGTAAATCCCCCCGACACCGACATTAAAGCCAGTGGCTTCGCACGTTCATCTGAGCCAAGTTCCTCCTGGCTCCAGCTCTTCACCCCTTCACCCCGTCGTGACATCATGATAACATTTCAACTGTGATTTATAAAAATAATAATATTATTCCTAACACATGACACGATAAATGACACAATGATGACGACGCGATTCCAAATACGAATACGAGTCTTGCTTATGATGCAAAGAATACACTATTACATTGCGTACATAAGCACCAAACATGCTTTTAAATGATTTATTACTTATTTCATGTTATGGTAATGTTAATGCGACCACTTAACTGTATACTGACATGTACTGACATGTACTGACACATCAATTTCATCATTTAACATTATGGATCAAGCAGCAAAATGTGTTAGGTAATAAAGTCTGACCAATTACAAGCACTGAAGCACAATATATAAAATTTGGGTCAGAAGTCAGAACTTCTAACCCATCACAGCGCCGCCCACCACCACCACCACCGTCTGATGTCACTTAAATGCGTCAAAACTTCTTGGCCATTTATCGTATTAAATTAAAAATACAGTAACACGTCCGATGTCCAGAGAGTAACAAACAATCCCGCGGCAAAATAAAGTCGACCCGGTGGTTTTATTTGCTTTGCAGCCGACCTCCGGGTGACTTTCGGCTTCCTATTGTTGTGCTAGAGTCCGCAGAGGAAACACTTGGATATTTACTGAGGCAGACAGGTTAAGTACTTCTCGTGGCCAGTAGCTAAAGTGGGACTGACTAAGAGGGTTGCAAGGGCGAACCACTGGGTGCTGACTAAGTTTCCCCACAATGTGTTGGTGTTGGGAAAAGAAAAGAAAAAAAGAAAACCTGCGGGCTGAGGTGCAGGAAAAAGAAAATCTGAAGAGGTTAGTTGAAGAGTTATGGTCGAACTCCAACTGCTGATCCTGTAGGAGTCTGTGAGATTCGAGCCAAAGGGGCTGAGTTGACGTTTTCTCTTTTTCGAACTGGACAGGGACACATGGAAAGAATGTGGGTCACTTATGCAAGTCAAAATAAAAATAGTGTTTGCAATTGAAAGAATAAAAAACGGAGACCAACTTGTACCAATGTGTAATTTCTTTCCAACCACATAATTTCACCCGTTAAATTTTCTCTCTCATGCATTTCGGTCAAGTCAGACTGACGCTCATACACATATTGTTCATAGCCGTAACCCATAGATAATGAACGACTTATGAGGGGGATGAAATAAGGAGAGGGGAGCGGAAAACAATTGGGTGGACGGGCTCGCGTGGGTGGAAGGAGCCGCGTCGGAAATCCCGCGGGGCGATTCATCGTGAACCAGAACGACGGAGGAGGATGAGGGGAAAGTCCCGACAAGGTGGAGATGAAGAGAGAAGGAGCAGGACAGGAAGGAGTGAGTCAAGGGGCTGGCCTCGTTGTCGTTGGAAGACGAGGAGGGGGATATTGGAAGCAGAGTGCGTGTGGGTTCATATTAATGATTTATCTGTGCGCATGTCTCTGACTGCCTACTTACCCTTTTACTTCAGTTGTAAGTCCCTGACATCTTGTATCATACAGTACTGTGGACTGACAACAAAAGTATCCGCCCGCAAGCACCTCTTCAATTAACGTTATATTGTTAAAATGATACAAAAAGTGTCTGCTCTGTATATAGTATTTATAGTATTTATATATCTTTTTTATATTTTCTGTTATATTATGTACATACCTATTGATTGACGAATAAAGGCATATCTCATCTTATCTTAAGTGTAAGTGTGGTTTTATGTTGTTTCGTGTTTGTATACTGAATTCGTTAGCTAGCTGCTAAGCTCTAAACGCTCTGAGTTAAGCTAAGCTAAGCTGACCAACTGCTAGCGAGAGCATCATTAATTTACGGTCTAGACAAGAGCGCAAACAACATTGTCTTCTTACACTAATAGGATTAGTTCCCCAAATATCAAACATTTATTTTAATCACTTCCTCAATGAAAATATTCAAATAACAAAATCAAGCTGTTGCTCAAGAGTAAACAATTACCACAACGTGTTTCATGTAGATCAGACACTGTATCCATAAAGATGGATATTAGTAGCCCCTGATCTATTTCAGCAGTGTGCTGGACTTCCACATGATCAGCCTTTAATTGTCGATCAGTTTGAGGGGGGTTAAAATGATTAATCTGATTAATTTCTTTAAAAATCAGCAATCCAGCTTGCACATGGACTGAGCTTCTTTCAATATGATCAGAGTCTCTTTTTACATGCTGTGGCTACTTGAGACTGTGTTGTGATACAAGTGACATTAAGATCCAAATCTTTCAGCCATTTGCAGGTCCATATTTCCCTTCTTGTATAGTTCTTTTGGAGGATTTGCGGCAGGAAACAACTGTTTAGGTTGCAGGTTTAAAGTAGAATTGCATACGGTAATTCTGCCTTTCTTTCTTTGTTTACATGGTTGAAAACTGTCACTTGCTGCTCTTGTGTGATTAAACTTTGTTGGAATTAGAAACATAACTATTTATAGGCTACATACACCCATCGGAGCTGTGAAGTTTGAGTTTATTGGCCCCGCAGCGTTGAGTCAACAAAACCTTTAAGAACAACAAAAATATTCAGAACCTTCCTGATTTTACACACAAGTCCATTCAGAGTGATGACACATGACCAGCACTGGGAAGTCTGTGGGCTGAATATTAAACAGTGGACCATCAAAACAGGCTTGATTGATGGCGGCTAAGCACAAAGACATGCTGCTTCTTCAGTCGGGAATGGAGTTTATATCCTTTAAATTTGACTCCATAACATGTTAGTGTGCAAGCAATTAGTATGTTTTACAAATACTTCCAAGTGCTTTCTATGGGTGTGAATGGAGAGAGGGATGAAGCCTGAGAACAATATTGAGCAATCAAGTGAGCTGAGGTTAGATCCAGGCTGCATTTCCCCATAAGCTGCTAAAAATACCTGTTAGTATGAGAGTGGGCGGCCCTGCGGAGGCGGGTGGTCTGTGCTCCAGATATGGTGGCCGTGCCAGAGTCCTTTTCTCACCGGTGTTGTCTTTCAACAGCTGGCACGGAGCCCCTCAGTGGACCACGGGCCACATTCTGCTGAAGAACCATCTCCATTACGGTTCACTAGGAATGGACTGAAAAAAATAAAATTGCTGGTCCAGGGTTCTTCATGGTCAGGACTTGAATCCAAGGTTCGGCAATCATTTGGACACTCTGGAATAGACTATACAGGGAACCGCCACCCCAGTCACTCTACGTTCTGACCCTCACCTGTGGTCATGAGCTTTTGGTGGCCAATCAGCGTTAAATAGCGATCCTCCCGATGTCACTGACGTCCGTGTCGGATAGAGAACGGCCAGCCAGATATTCTTGGGTCTCATGTGACTGATCTTGGAATCAAACTTGAGTGACGTCACGTGAAAACTCGCTTCAAGTTTGGTCTGCATGCAGCACTAGAGTTCAGACATCTGCAAGGAGCTCGGTGTAGTGTCGCTGATTCTTTGCGTCCAAAGAAGCAAGGTGAGGTGGCTTCGGGCATTTGATGAGGATGGCCTTCTGACCATCCATTTGAGGAATTTCTGGGCAAGATCAATTGGGAGGAGACTCTGAGGTAGACCCTGAACTCGGTGTAGGGATTAACTATCCAATCTGACCTTGGAACACCTTGGGATCGCCCAAACTTGGATAACACAAACCATACATCTCAACATAGACAGTTTTGTAGGGCTAGTGAAAATGCCAGCTAGCTCATTCCTTCCTCCGACTCTTATTTGGTACCGTTTTGTCATTTAAAGCTCCTCCACAATGTTTATTTGCACTTTACCAGTATTCCCTAGGCACCATCAGAAAAGCTAGTGGGGGACAAACATTTAAAAATTAGGGGGGAAAACACATTAAAAAAGGAAGAAGAGGGAAAAGTAATTTCAAGTTAGATTAGGCTCTGGAGTGAGAGAAAGGGTGGTTTCATGTTTGAAACCACCAAACGAGCTACAAGATCACAATAAGCATTAGAACTCATCAAAGTCATTAGAGGTCTTTCTGTTATGGAGACCACTGACCACCACTGGGGACATAAACAGCACCGCTGGCACACTGTTCATTATGCAACAATGGGATACAAACAAGAGTCACTGCTGTGTTTCTGCGAAACAACTAATTGAGCCATGCTAGCTTGATGCATTTAGCCTCAATTCATCCCGGAGAGAAAGCAGAAACGTTCCTAGCCTCCCGGTGAACCGTTCATGTCATTTGAACAGTCGGATCCTGGGAGTTGCACGGTACAGAATCTGTTCCACTTTTAGACACTGACGCACTGTGACTTATTCATCTCACACTCTTATGTTTGTCATCGCTGCAGCAAACGTCTCCCAAAGTCACACAGGGCGCAAAGCGATCAACCAGTCACTGGAGCACCATCCATTTCCTCTAGCGCGCAACCTGGGAGACTCATGTGTCATCATCATCAACACCTAATCACTTTTCCACTCTTATGGGAAAAAATCCCCAAAAGATACTGATAAAACACAATTCTGATAACAGTAATTCAAAACCTTATAGGTAGGCATATGCCGCTTGTCCCTACCCTTGGATACAATCCCATTGGAGCATTCAGCAGGTATACTGGACTGCCATCACCATGGTTACACTAATAAACAAACAGTTATGTTTATTGGAAGGTCAGGGATAACATAAATACTGCTGACTATCTGTTTCAAATAGGAAACGAACAGTGATCGCCTATGTTTCATTGATCCGTCCGTCCTACCCGACCTCCTGCTAATGCGGATTTTGTTGCCCATTATACTACGTCACATAACAAACTCCTTCGCTCCTGTCATAATTACTATGGCCTAACAATAAAAACGTCCCTATGGTTCAAAATAAACTGCTTACACAGACAACTATGAGTTGTATTTTACAGTCAAGTATGCTGCCCTGCATGTCACTGCATGTATATCGTATGGGCATTTAACAATTAAAATATCTGAAACTTGAGTACTGTAGTTCAAATATGGTAGAAAAAAAATCGTTATTTTTACCATATCTGCACGTTATTTTCATTGAGATCCATACAGCACATGGTATAAGTGAATAATGTAAAAGTGATATGACATTTCAGCAAAAACTACTGAATATTGAATAAGTAACAATGTAACTGCGTTGTACAGTGGCACCAGTGGCTTACACACACAAGCACGCGACTACACAATGTGTGTGGGTGTGTGTGTGTGTTTTAAAAAATATTGAGTCAGGTGTTTGAAAGTATATGGAAATAAAAAACCACAAGCCAAACAAAAACCATAGAGGGAGTTCCCAGTGCAGGTAAAGGGAAAATCCAGGATGATTCCTGAGGCTTATTGTGTGTATCCAAAAAAGCACTGGGCATTTAGTTACTGTAGACAAGCTCCTCCAATCAAGAAGCCTGCAAAATGTAAACACAGACCAATAGACACAGACACACACACACACACACACACACACACACATGGGCAGACCTCACGTCAGTCATCACAGGATTTAATCAGGAAGAAAATCCGCTGGGACTCGACCAATCGGAGAGTTAAGCTTCTAGCTAAGCTCTTCTTCAAACTTATGAACTGGAACTACAACTAAAGCCCGAACTGGATTTTCCAGATATACATTTTGATTTGAAATGTTTCCATTAATCGATTTGAGCAGAAATAGATTTGGAAGGGGAAAAAAGATGGACAACAGTCACCATGTTTTTCCAGTTTGGAACGTTAACACTGCACTTCTGTCATATTTAAACTAGAATTGTTGTCTTTACAAAAGGCTTTCATGTGCTAATTCACCATGAAATACCCTTATTAGGTCTTTCAAAATCCATTTCAAGATAAAACATGAATAGATTATTAGGTAAACAGTTCATTAAAATGTGGCTTTGCCAATCGGACGGCAGTGACTCCATGTCCTCTAGTACCTCGCGTAGGGATATGAGCATGACTTCATGTATAAACACACACTCCGAGACCACATGTTTAGAGTAGACACACACACACATAAGCCCACACCCGTCAGATGATCGATGAGGAGTCTTTGTGGAGAGGAAATGAGCTGGATCAGTCGTAGCAACAGGCCTGTTACCGCGTGAACGCCCTGAGTAAACACACACACACACACACACACACACACACACACACACACACACACACACACACACACACACACACACACACACACACACACACACACACACACACACACACACACACACACACACACACACACACACACACACACACACACACACACACACACACACACACACACACACACACACACACACACACACACACACGGCCTGACGCCAGAGGTCTTCAGGTGGGTCACAGACACACTCTCATTACCCTTTACCGAACCTCGATGTGGATATTTCTGTGTGTGGAAATGTGCATGTGCGCTCATGTACAGTACAGTGTGTCATACACGTTTGGTTTCTGTCAGGAGCCACATGACAATGATTGAGCTCGGCAGTGAAGGTTAGCACGGGGGAGAAGGTGACGAGAGAGTGAAAGTCGAGGAAGGTTTACCAAAGAAGGGAAGAAAAGATGAGCAGAGTGGAAGAAAGAATGAGATGAACGGCGTTGAGGGGCAACGGTCACATCTGGCCAGAGTTAATGTCTAGGAGTGGAATGGATGGACCAACAGGGGGCCTCACACACACACTCACACGTTTTTATTAAAGTTCTTGCGTAGACGTCCTCTCTTCTCCCTGAAAATATTCCGATTCCTACAGAAACACCACACTCACAAACACCGACATCCAGCTCTGTCACGCCCCCAAACATAAATCCATCAGCACAAACAGCATTCCAATAAATAAAGCGCGCCGTCGCCGTAATGCGTGAAGCATTTGGTCCGCTGCGCTCAAAAACATTCCCCTGCGGATTTTTCGCTTGAGCAGGCGCTCGGAGAGCGAGGGATCGGAGTAAAGTCTTTGTGTATTCCAGGAAACATTAAATCCGACCTCGGAATTAGCCGCCAATTATGAAATATGCGAGGATGAAAACAAAAGGGAGTTGTTGTTTTTTTAGTTCTGTACGCACGAGCGGGCCCCGTCATTGTTATTTACTAAGCCAAAAGTTACCGTTTTGGCTTTCATTGGTTGTGTGAAGGCCTGATGTCACACGGACGGCTTTACAGTATGAAAGAAACCTTCTTGTTGCAGCTCTGACTGATGTTTATAGTGAAATATTAACATCCAAGAACTCTTCCAGCAACTATTAATTGTTTTGGATGGGTGAGCATAACTGTATACCGATTTCCTTCTCATTTCCCCGGATCAGATTATGTGTCCTATGAAACTTCACTGACTGAAGTGTCTTTGTGTTTGTAGAGTCCCACCAGTGACGGCCAATGGGGTTCGAGAGATTGAAGATAAACTCCACGGTTTCGTTGTGCGAGCCCCCTCAAATCCCCAAATTTCCCTTCCAGATACTGTTACTGTTTTTGAAACTCAACACAGTTCACAGTTCAGTCTTAAAACATCAACACTGAGCGGAACCAAACTTTCATGATTTCGGGCGAGCGTGACGAAAACCCATGAAAAATCGTCAACTTTTCCAACTAATAAAATACAATATGAACTACATTTGGTGCTTTTTAAAGTTATCATTAAACGTTATTGTTGCATATTAATATGAATGGGGGTTAAGGTTAGGGGTCAAGCATTTCTCTTATTATATTCTCTCTATTTGAACCAAAAGTGAGACAGTGAAAATGTATGGTATGGAAATTCTATTTTATAATACTTTTTATAATTTTGCTTCCAGACATGCACTGAAGTGCGGACCTTTCCTGAAATTTTCTGGAGGGGGGGCTGTATGTGAGAAGGCAAATGTCCGCAATTGCCACCGAGGACATTTTCTGGAACAAGGACTGGAATATGTCCAATACAGCAGGAAAATCTCTGGAAAAATTTAACAAAAACACTATAATATCATTATTATCGTGTCCCGCCTCCTTCGCGTTCTGCCCAGACGCCACAGAATGTTCCGGAAATCTTCCTGTTGGTTGTGAATATGTCCGACAGTCTCCTGCTGTGCTTCGGCGGGTGTAAACGGCCACTTTCCGGGGAACGTCCACAACCCAATTTTCCAGACTTTTTCCAGAGATCATGTCTGAAAACATCTCAAGAGTCCACAGCGACATCAGCGACTCGGCGAGGTATAATTTCAACCACGTTCATCATTGGCTTGGCGTGTTAGCATGCTAACATCGGCTAATTAGCAGAGAACGCAGAATACAGCTGAAGCGGACGGGAAGGCCATCAGTTGCAGGTATTTGGACGTCAACAAAAAAGTATTGGACAAACTGACATTTTAACCTCGATGTCAAATATATTTATTACAGTTCGTATTGTGAAAAACATGAATTTCAGCGCGATCTCCGAGACATTTCACTCCAACGTACAAGTGTAAACTCCGTGGTGGTGCTGGAGGAGGAGTCAAGGAATCACCGCGGTTTGGCACCGTTCATCCTCTGGCTAACATGAATGGCTGTACCAAGTTTCATGGCAAACCATATTTATTTATTATTGGCAATATGAGATGTTGCGTATAAAAAATGCTCCGAACGTGCCCGACTCATCTGGTCTCCAAGTGATTTGGAGAGAGAAGTTTCTTCCTCCTTTTTTTTTCTTCCAACTAGTTCCTCTTTCAGACGCAGACAAACCCAGCTGCCGATGGACCGTCAGCCTTTTCTCCCCGTCAGGCCGCGCAGAGCTTCACACACCACAGAGCAAACAGCGCGCAAATCCCTTCCGAGTGGGAATCATAAAGTGTCATCGGCAAACACAGGACGCTTTGACGAGAGCCGACCCCACCGCCTGCGTTGTGTGCCGACGGGGAATGAATCGCGGGCTATGTGAGGCCTGAGCAAACAGGAACGATGGGCTCGGTAAACTCGAGGAGGGACGCGTCGTAAAAAAGAAAGACAACCTTTCGGTGCGCCGCGCTCCTGTTGAAGCGCCGTGAGAACCCGTTGCGTGAGCTGGTGTTTATACGGGACGGGAAAGAGGAAGGTCAGATGTTTGTTTCACAAACAGGAGGGCGAGGTAAATCTGTTCGGTCGCCGTGGCAACAAGCGGCGATGAGCCAGCTCTGGAAACTGCAGACTGCATGTTTTAGTAGAAACGCCGAAATCAGCCATATTGAAAACAGATGTTATTTCCCCTTTGTGTGTTTGAGGACTTGCAGTTCTCAAAAGCTTGGAGGTAAAAGTGAAAACAGGGGCCATTTCTGCAAATCCCTACCGTACAAATGCTTCTCATTACGGACGATGAAGTGGGTTTTGCGCAACGGCAAAACACGAGGCTGGAGGTGAGTTGGAGTTGAATGATACACCAGCAATAGAAATGTAGGAAAATCCCAACGCTACAGGCCAAATCACCTGCTGCTTTCCAAAAGTGGAGAGGGACCTCCCGTCCAAAGGGGCGCGTCGTGAATCTCACGTCCACATCCCTCGATCGCAGCAACGAAACCCTCGTCCACGTCGAATCAAGGCAGAAATTGGCAACTTGGCCCCAAAAGGTCTGAGCCGGAGGAGGAATCACGCTGCCCCGGCCCCCCCGGCCCCCCCGGGAGACGGCTTTCCATCATGGGTAAGAGTGTGAGCGTGCAGGCGTGTAGTTTGTTTTTTTTTTGATTCGAGGTTCAATTTCGCTTATTCTCCCTCTTCCCTTGAAACCGTCATCCGTCCTCGCGGTGAGTAATTAACGTGTAGCCCTTTCGCACACTCCACTTAGAGAGCCCAAATTATCCTCCGCCGGGAGTCGGTGGAATGTGCACCCTGTAAACAAAATCACGAAGGGAATCGCGCGCGTGCTCCTCTTCCCCGCTCGCGGGCAATCGCGAGCGCACACGCGGGCAGCGATGTTGTTAACACTCGGCGATGAGTCTTTGTCCGATGTCTTGTGTTGTAACAGCTGTGGGTTACAACACAACAGAGTATAAAAAACTACCCCCCTCTGAGTTCAGTGTGCAGCACATTTTCCTCCTCTCTCGTCCCGTTTTCCTCTCACTCGCCTCCTTCTTTCTTTCTTTCTTTCTTTCCTACATCGCCGCACCAACATCTATTTTTGTACTATTGTGCAACGACAGGTCACACGTACGCCCTCACAGTCGTATGAGCGGGTACAAGCACGAGGCGTGTACGTAGGTTTATTAAATTAAGGTATATATGTAAATGCCTGCAACATGAAATCATGTTCTGAACTTTGCTCTGCTCTTCCATCTCTCTCGGTCGCTCCCTCTCATTCACACTCACTCACTCCCCCTCTTCTTTTCGGCCTCCTTCTCTTTTCTCATCCCCCCCCCCCCCCCATCCACCTTCTTGTGTTTCACTTAACAAGCCCCAAAGCAGGACGGCAGAAGGCGGTGTGTAGAGGGAAATGTTGAAATGTTGGGCCGCGTTTCAGATCTCACTCGCTCCCTCGTCTCGCCCTCTTGTCCCACACCGCAAGCCCCCCCCCCAACCCCCAAACCCCCACCCCCTCTCTCCTGCCAACACACAATCGCAGCTATCAGATCGTGCGCAATTTCAAAAACACGTGTACAAACACATTCCTGCTAATTAGGTTCACGATGACGCGGGAGTGCATGTGAAAAAGGGTCATTTGTGCGTGCGCGGGCACACACACACACACACACACAAGCACACACACACAAGCACACAAGCCCACAAGCACACACACAAACACATTTTTACACAATCGGTTGCCGCCCATGTGATACCGAGGCCCAGGAGCCGGCAACACAGACAAGAACCGTATACCCATAAGAGAGGGAAGGTATGGGGCCAATCAGCTGGTACAATCTGCCTGCCACCTCAGGCCCCGGGGCCTCACAGACAGTGATAACTCTGGTGGTACACAACACAAGAATGGAGCGCTGTAGTTCAAAAGTACAGTAGCCTTATTGGTCCAGACCTCTGAGCTCGCTGCCCACGACAGGGTTGGGGTCACTGGGGGGGGGGGTCTGAGTTCAAGTGCCTCGCTCATTGTGGGAACTCATGGATTCCTCTCTATTGTGTCGTAAAAGGTCTTGACCTTACTCCGTAAAGTTGCCCCCCCCCCCCGTGGAAGTGAATGTTGTGATTTGACGCCATACAAAAAGAAATTTGGCTTGCAGAGGAATAGAAGGGGATTTCTGATGAGATGATGAATACTTTGAGCTTGACGCTTGCACGCGAGGAGTAAAAATAATCAGCGCGTACGATGGCGGATTAAACGGTCTCTAAAACAGTTTCATGTTCATGCTGTGCAGAGAGAAACATTATTAAACTCCGCAGCTGGAGCCAAACAAAGTGCCCTGTAGCTTCTTTTATCCCCTCGGAGCAGGCCAAGAGGCGCAGTGGCGACCTATTTCCACATTGCCAGTACCGCACTCATTACTCTTGGGTCGTGTTTTTTTTTCCGTGCTTTCACTTGACTTTCCACGGCAGTAAAAAAAAAAAAAAAAAGCCACAAGGAGGAAAAAAGAGAAAGAAAGCACAAAGCACCATGACACAAATACGGTAACGCATCAATTTTAGAAGCGAGAGAGAGAAACGAGACGGTTGTTTGGAGACAGACAATAAAAGTGCCCATACTGTACGTGAGTCAGATGAGCAAGTGGCAAATGAGGTTATGGGAAAGGCGCCACAAACAGAATGTTGTCGAGTGTTTTAGAGTCTCTCAGCTCCTTGTTTTGCTCTCCGGGAATCCAGGAGACGCAGAGCAGAGGGCTTCCGACACGACGTAGAGAAGGACAAAGCGTCGGCAGCGGTCAAAACTCACGCAGCGCTCCGTGGTATAAAGACCAACTGGTTCCTGCTCATGAATTCAAAAATGAAAAAAAACTAAACGCAACAATTGTAATTGATCGGAATGAGGCAGAAGAAAAGAAAATACTAAACAGTCAATGGAGCTTCAACAATGGTCGGGTTGGGTATATGGTCATGTGGCTTCAGGCCAATCATTGTCCATGACTCTTAGAGAGGTGAAGGCAAATGTCCAAGAAAGAACTTGGGTTTACACCACATTTAGTCCTTTACCTGGAGAATGTGCAACTAAATCTAGAACAACACATTAGAACAAGATCCAGATCCAGATCCAGATCTGGACCCCTCTCAAAATGCAATCACCCGTTATCATGATCAAACCTTTGGAGTAATCCTTCAAACAGACAAACAAACCTCCTACAAACGGTTCCGATGGACCCACTGCACGTTGCCCGCCCTGCTCCGAAAGTCCGACCGGAACAGAAAGAGAGCTAGTTGTTGAGCAAAGGAGATCTTAGCATCTTTAGAGCCAGACACGAGCTGGTGGAGACTAAAAACGGAGCTAAAACAAAGTTAAATACTGGAGATAAATTCAGCGGTGAGCCAGTAACACGGCTCCAAAAGAAATCTAATGTCGCAGCGTGTCTGCTGGATGTTTTTGTTTTTTTCCAATACCGTTGGCGATATCAACTGTATAGGTGATAATATGTCAGTGCTGCGTCTTCAACCTGCATCACTTGATCCTGTTTTGGCCTTTTGCCTTACTGACAAAACCTACAAAAGGCAGGAAACCTAAAGGTTGAAGACACAGGGGCTCTAAATCTCTATTTTTTAAGTTGCCTATGAGCAAGGCACTCAACCCTCAACCGGCGCAGCGGAGCAGCTCACTGGTGAAACAGTAGAAACGGTAGAAACGGTAGAAACGGTAGCTCCCAGGTGTGAATGTTGTGTAAATGTAAAAATCAGATGTCCCCGTGGAAGAAGGCGCCCGCGAATCGGTCGGTTTGAACTGCAGCGGCTGCAGTCTCGCACATCTCGCCCCCCTCACCCCCTCCCTCCCTCCCTCCGGACCCCCAGCCCAGTTGTGTTTACACCGCGGTGTCAACATCTGTGTACATTTCAGCCAAACACGAGCCGCGCCGGGCTGTGATGAAGGCCGGCGTCTGCTGTAAAACTGACGGGAGAGGGGAGCGAGAGCAGGACCCTCTTAACCTCAACTCAGACTGCTTCTACACACACACACACACACACACACACACACACACACACACACACACACACACACACACACACACACACACACACACACACACACACACACACACACACACACACACACACACACACACACACACACACACACACACACACACACACACACACACGGGGGCTCGGAGTGTTCGCGCCTCGCGTACAGTGCCACGGTTACCACGGAGATCCTGGTGGAGATGTTGTCCCACCGCAGTCCAAACACTTTGGTCGTGGACGACGCAGACGTAGAGATATTCTGCCTTGGGCGAGTGCGATATCGGTCTATATTCTTTACTGACAGGCTGTAGAGTTGGAGTAGAGGAAATGCCCACGTTTTTGAAACGATGTATATAAAAGTAAGTTTGAGTTCTTAATATATAATTTAATCTATTTATAAGTGGTATTAGTGTGAATTAACTGACAAATTGGAATTTTGATATATTTAGTTACAGGTGTGTCCAGATACTTGTGGCCATATATTGTATGTCGCTGAAAAACTGTTTAGATGAACTAGATAAACAAGCTTAAACTCCATACTGATATAAAGTATATAGTTGTGTAAGTATATAACAAAAAAGTTTGGTAAAAAACTAAACAAAAAGACGGTTGGAATCCAGTCACTTCCATCGAAGCCAAGCCAAGTGGGTAATATGTATGAAACTGTAGTTCCAACAGACATCGCATTCTTAACGGAATGACGGCTTCATGTATCCAGTACAAAGAAGTTAGTGTCTGAAATACAAAAACTAAGTTCTGCTGTGTAGTGCTCGTTAACTGGAATACTCAGCTTTGAAGTTAATACTTTATTAAGTATGGACACAAAACTCATTTTTAATATTTGAATGATGTTGCTTTTGATTCCAGATGAAAATCCAGTGTGTGTGTGGGGGGGGGGGGGGACACGACGACTTCATAAAACAACACCTAATGCGACGCATTGTGGCTCAAGGAGGTACAGTCGGTCGACCACTAACCCGGAGGTCGGCGGTTTGGATCCCAGCTGTCCTCCAGTCCGCATGCCGACGTGTCCTTGGGCACGACGCTTGAATTGCCTCTGACGGCTCTTCTGACAGTCTGTGACTGTGAATGAGTGAATGTGACTCATCCTGTCAAGCGCTTTGAGTGTCCGCACACACACACGCGCACAAACGCGCGCGCACACACACACACACACACGCACACACGACAAGTTAAAATAAAACTTGAGTCATTATCGTTGGGTTAGTTTCACCATTCGTCTTGAAAAAAGCTACAATTTTTTTTATGATTTTGCAATGAATACTTCTCTGTGGCTGTGAGGTCTTGTCCAAAGCTGCATCATGTCAGGATTGATGTAACAGCATGAACGTTACTCCTGCGTGTGTGTGTGTGTGTGTGTGTGTGTGTGTTCGTTTGAGTGTGTGTGTGTGTGTGTGTGAATTTGAGAAGATTTGCGTGTTTAAGTGAAAATATTGTTGTAAAGCTCATGTACATCCATTAATGACTGAAAACTGCAATGGCATGGCGCCACTGGGAAGTGGCTTATGTGTGTTGGTGAGCACCCCCCCCCCCCGACCAATAACCATAATGTGATGTACGACTTTTCATGGCCACGGCGAGTCAGAGGTCAAAGGTCGTCTGGAGGGTTACGAGGTTGTTCTAGCACGATTCCCACGCCATGGCGACGCTGTCCTTCTCCCCAAAATGAGAAAAATAACTCAAGTTCAAAACTTTGACTCAAAAAGAGGGGCAGCACAGTTGCGTGTTGAGGCTTTCACTCATACTCCATTTGATCTAATATCTGTCTACAAAGCAAACATATGGGTGAGTGCAAGATGCTGAGGAATAATGAACGTAGATATTTTGAAAAGTGTAAAGGCTGAGACCTCCGGCCACTTAATAAGAACATGGTCTAGATTTACACTCCTGTGAACTCTGCCGCCAAGTCGAGCTGGCGTCTCCGTCAGTTAGAGTCAGACGTTTATACCCGCCTGAAGAGCAAATGACAGAGTTCACGGAGCAAAATGAGAACGTGAGAGAACTTTTCCCATTGGGGCATTCTGACACCTTAAATGAATTCAAATAATCTACTCAGAACAACACAACGGGACCATTTCCACCGCCGGTAATTAGAGACGCCCGAGTCTTTGAGCTGGCGCGTTCCTGTAATTAAGGGACCGAACGGGGACAAATTGAGGAAGAGTGCCGTCCGTTTCTGAACACGAGGCCGCAAAGCGTCGGTTAGACACGGCGCATTGCTTCGCTCCGAGTCCAGTAATTATCACAGGAAGACGGAGACGAGAAGCCCAAAGCATAAAATGATGGCGATACTAAAATAGATTTCACAGGAAAACCTAAGAATACGTTTTGGTTTGGCTTTTATTAATCCAGAGGAGTTTTTCCTTTCAAATACGATGGTGCCGTTACTGCGAACGTCGAGGCCTTTAAGATCTAATATTCCCCAAAAAAGTCAAGCTCAAGATTTGCTCTCTTGGACTCTTTGACTCATTAACAGACTAATAAACCGAAGAGTGACACAAAGATGAGTTCTGCAGCGGACAGGACAAAAGTCAAGACGGTCACTGTCGGGGTTGGAATCTTTCAAACAAAACCATTTTTTTCATTCAACAAGGACAAGAATGGGACTAGTTTCCGGCTGCGATTCCAATGTGCCAACTATGCACTTGTGTTTAACACTGAAGTTCAATATGAAACACAAACTGGCAGTTCAGCCAATTGGGTTTAATAAAGGTCAATGTCTGCCCGAACAAAAAAAAGTGAAAATATGCTTCTTTCTTAATTTTCAATAAAGTTACAATTTGTGTTACTAAACTGTAAAAGATTCATGATATGTAAGTGTCATTTTGTTGACTTACACCGGTTGTCACTGTTTTTAAAACAGAAGCTGGTGTTTGTGTGTGTGTGTGTGTGTGTGTGTGTGTGTGTGTGTGTGTGTCTCGGTCTTGTTCGTTCGTGCTGGAGTGACTGAATAAACTCCTTTGCATTGACAAAACACTCTGTATGACATAAAATATTCAGAATTTTTGTAATAATAATAACAAACTGAAGGCATGTTCATCCAATGTCTTTCTGTTTCTGTGTAAAAAGGCTGCAGGGGCACAAAAACTAAAAATATATATATATATATATTTTTTTTTTTTAAATATCTCACAAAAAATGGAAATAGGTTTTCTTGCCCCGTCCTGCCGAAGTTCCACTCAGTTAAAACCTCCCTATGGTTTCTCTTTGCTTCAGTTCCCTTAGTGTCATTAAATGCAATGCGTTTCAAATAAGTCAAAAAGAAAAACCTTTAAAAAGCGAAAAATTTAAGTTTGTCCCATCCAGCAAAGACCTTTTCCTCCTTTCATGTCTTTCGTTGCTTTTGGCTGTGTTTGTGGATGATGTTGGGTTTTATTTTTTTTAAAACAATCAGAATTTCTGTCCTAAAAACCTAAAGCGTGTCGCCCTGGCTTTAGTTTGATTTTCTTCTGTTGGCCTCTGCCAGCTGCTTTTCCCCCCTTCATCCATCCCCCCACCCCCCCCCCCCCCCCCCCCCCCCCCCCGTCTTCCCGTAAATCCTCAACAAAGCCAAAGTTTTGCTTCTTGCCAAGACTCATCATTGTAAATAATTGGTTCTCAATTGACTGTGGTGGTAAAAAAAAATAAAGCCAAGTGAAGTCAAATGTATTTTTACAGCCCATTAGAACCATCAGGAGTTGAGCCAACGTGTATTACAATCAAGGCGAAGGAAAGCAACGCAAGCAAGGAGGGGAGGAAGAAGTGCAAATCTTTGCAAAAGAAAAGGGATAAGTTAAAAAGAAATTAATAAACTGATGAAACACTTGTTCATCGGACAGAATCGGGCTGAGGTCAAAGCAGAATATGGAACCCGGAGATCAGTGATGAGAGGCAACACCATCAAGAGCTTTCTCAACAAATAGTAATGTTTCTTTTTGTTAAGTTAGATAAAGATTAAATAATTTCTGAAAAAACAAAGAATATATATATACACATATATATATATATATATATATATATAATGTAGTCCAGTGATATTTGAACCACACCTGCAGCATGGGAACAATCAGCCCGGGGCTGGGCTGCGTTCCTGACCCAACAGAACAGTTTTGGCTCAATGCACAGTCGATAAATCAAACAGACTCCACCCGCCCGCCCGCCCGCCCGGCCAAGTCAGCTGCGACGCCGCTGCCAGAGACGTCTCGGCTGCTCAGTTCTGGAAATGTGTGATTGCAGAGGTCTATACGCTGAAATCAAGTTATTTTTTTAATGCAGCCGGAGCAATAAACAAGTTGATCTTGCGTTCCCGTTGAGGCGGATGGTGACAGCGTATTGAGTTTCACAGCACTAAGAGGAATTGTGTCGCAGTCACGGGGAAAGCTCATCGTCGAATGGGTTTGGAGAGAGTATATGAATTAGAAAGTATCATAGAAGGTATGAAGCTGAGGCCAACAGGCTGTTGGCGGATTGCTTATCTAAACTAACTGCACCTCGAGAATGGACGAGGTTTGTCTGCGGCCGACAGCACAATAAGAATGAGGTCGTTCGTCGGTTCACCGCTTGCACATGCGTGTTGTCACGTCTCCAGGAATTTTAAACATGGCGAGAAAAAATCTTTAAAAAGACTTTTAAAAGCATTCAAATGCTGCGATCAATTTCGATACAGTTGGGTTCAGGGTTGGTTGTCTTTGCAGACTTAAAGCTACAGCGTGTAACATTAAGGAGAACTTTTTCACAGAAATTGAACATATTGTCCATAACTATGTGTTCATATATGTATAATCACCTGCAACAAAGAACCATGGTTTTTTTACGTCAACTCTGAAGGAGTTAAATATCGTTACATGAGTCGCCATGTAAGCTACGTCGTGCTGAATTTTCAGCACTGCCGGAAACCGAATTTGCAGTGCGCCACCATAAAGTGTCCCCTGTCAGGTGCTCAGTTGATTGCGATTTGTAACTTTACCACCAGATGCCGCCAGAAAATGAAAAAAATGACACACTGTAGCTTTAAGTGAACCTCAAAAGACAACTTTTTTATGAGCTATCAAAATAAAGAATATATGGGTTTCGACAATCACCACATCTACGTCTCTTCTTTAACTTTCCCGCCACAATTGAATATCTGCCATTGTCAGAGGAAACGGAAATACAAATCTACTGTACAACCAGTATATATACTTTAGTGAGCTAAAAAGCAGGACAATGGATCCCAACGTGCAGTCATGGAAAATCCAACTAACTAAATATTTCTTAAAGAGGGATTCAGAAACAATCCTACTCCTATAGAAGCGTAGACACTACACATCTGTCTGAATATGGACTTTAAGTACTTTGGTTCAGGGCCAATCAATAGTCCAAAACTACATCCAAGTTGAACAACACACACACACACACACACACACCCTCTTACATACCGCAAACCCCTCCATCCGAGCAGTCAGATTCACCCTAAGTGGGCTGCAATTAGTAATAAGACTTCATGCCGTGCTTGTTGCTGACCGCGCTGCGTTCACTGTGATTTATTGCGGGGAGCTCGTTTGCCATGAGGCCTGTAAAAACCACCAGAGGAGACCGGCTCGGAGAGCGAGTGGGTGGGTGGGAGAGGCGGCGGGGGACATTTTCCTAAACTGAATGATTAGCGTGTGCAAGAGTCGTCTGGTCAGTTTCGCTCTGGGACTTGGGAGGTTGACGATGTCAAGGCCATGAGGTGCATATACATGACAACATCTACGTGACTACATGTACTTCAGAAGGCCTTCTGGTACTGCAAGTACACCAGCACACATTGTATACATGTCACTAAATTTAGTAAGTTGACAGACAGTTTCCCCCTTCACTGATACAGTCCATTCATTTTTTATAGTCATCTTTTGCCGCCCAGTGTTAAAGGGCCATACTGGAGTCAATGCATGTTATTGGCTCATTTTAAACAAACTGCATATCAAGAAAGTTTTATGAATAATCTCTTCCAGGCAGCCATTCATTTCCATTCATTTTCAAGTTCCAAGACTTTTGAAACCTGCTCAAGTTGTGTAATGCATCGCAGCGAACATTAAGTCAATAACTTTTTGGTTTAATATACATTATTATTGTGATTATAATAAGATAAAATGTAGTTTAAGCCAAAATAGACAACTTTTCGGCTTAAACTTTTCATTACGATGTTAAAAGTGATTGCGCAGTGTAACGGTGATAGAAAAACTACACCATTCATCCTTATATCGTTCCCCATAATACTGATTTCACCATTTTATTCTCTTGGCCACCGGGACGTTTTTTTGCACAAAGGAAACTGCGTCAATTCATCAGGATCCAAAGCAAAGTTCCAGGAAAAACCTTGTCTTCTTTCTACTAGATCAGTGAATAACACAAGCAGCGTACTTATTATTACTTAGGGACAATTTGCCCAGGACAACGACATAGACCAAACAAAAATGTAGCGGTTCATTTATCCGTTGTCTGCTGCCTCTGCATTGTACAAGTGCAGCTATATGCATCAGCTGTTAGTCACAAATATGCCACTTGTAAAAAGCAAATAGAATGCCAATGGATACTTGAAGCAGTCGTGGAAATAAATCCTGAACTATAAAGCTCGAGATTTGTCAGTAACAATGCAAAGTGCAGGGCTCCCCGTTAGCAGTTCAATTTGCTCCAACACACGTTCAACAAAAACATTCCACAATTTTTTACATTTAGAATAAATTATAGGTCTAAAAAGTCGACATTTACTACGCGCGCCCACACGCACACACACACACACACACACACACACACACACACACACACACACACACACACACACACACACACACACACACACACACACACACACACACACACACACACACACACACACACACACACACACACACACACACACACACACACACACACACACACAGCTACCTTGGTCCAGGTCCAAATCATTTAAGCACATTTTGATTTTGGCTTAACTGAGTGTCCCCCAGGGGCCATCTGCTCAAAGGGCTGCCGGTTTCATGTAATAACCATCCAACCACGGGAACCCAGGATTTTTGACCCTGATATACTCATTTTCACAGCAGGAATACAAGTCAAGCAAAAAAAAAAACAGGCCGGCAAATTGGTAGCTGAGGATAAAAGCGAACGGGGCTCCGCTCAGTCAGCATTACAAATGTGAGGGAACTGTCTGCGAAACATTACCAGGCATGAAGTCATCCATTCATCCGCTATATGTCATTGTGTTTTCTGTAGTGAGGTGAGAGCGGAAGGTGCTGGGCACCCAGCCAGAGCATCGACCAACGGGCCTACGGATTGACATGGAGAGACCACATGGAAAACATTTGGCAATCCCGTAATCTGAGACCAGATCTGGGGTCAGCCTTTTAATAGTCGGTGAGGCAGGGAACATCTCCTTGACCCCCTGAGATGGACGTAAATATACGCACGCACGCACGCACACCCACACGGCTGTCAGCTCACATGCATGTGGCAGTGATCTGGAACCCCAATTAGCGGAGGACGGCGGCGGAGGGAAGGAAGGGGAGGGTGAAATTGGACAAGAGGTTCCTCTGATTGAGGGGAAATGGGAAACAGGCAAGAACCCAATCTTGCCCTTTAGCCTTACACACACACACACACACACACACACACACACACACACACACACACACACACACACACACACACACACACACACACACACACACACACACACACACACACACACACACACACACACACACACACACACACACACACAGTGTAAATGGTGGTTGCTGGATCAGTAACGAAATATCTCGGAGTTGGCCCACCGCTTGGTGCAGATCTGTCCCCTGTGACTATGGCCTCCAGTCGCCTGGATGCCAACATCCGTTGGTCCGAAAAAATGTGCGCTCGGAGGCTGCGATTACCGAACGAATCACTGACTAATGTGATTTGAATTACTCACTCTTGCCTCTCTGCGCTCTTCAGTCTCAAAGCGCTCAGACGGCCAGAGGAACAAACCTTTTCATACACTCCAGGAGCTGACACTTCTGTCTAGAAAAGCACAACAAATGAGCAGGTAGAGGTCAAACCTTAAAACGCCGCCCCGTGGGAGATGTTGGCAACGCACCGCGAGGCCTTGTGGGTTGGTGGTTGAGTAGAACCGGCTTCGGGCTCCACGTTATTCAGCCTCTTTCCCCTACTGGAGTTGATCTGCCCTCGCTCGTGTCAATTTGTGTCCCTAGAGGGCGGCAACAGAGAATTGGGTTGGCAGAAATACGTATATCGTAAACTAATGGTGTCACAGGAACATCAAAGAGACGACATCACAAAATCCGAAAGATCGGCATTAAAGGAATAGTTTGCCACCTTTCTAGCTCTTTGGATGAGACGAACGACACCACTCGTGTTTGTCCATGAAATACGAGGGTACATCCAACAGCCCTCTAGCATAAAGAGTGGAAATAGACTTTCCAGTTGTTTTACAGTGGGCTGTTGCAGAACATCTCCCCAAGACCCAGGGACGTCACTGAAATGAGAGAAGAAATGATCTGGTTGACAAACAAATTTTGTACGGATTAAATAAACAAGATATACAATACAAGATATTAAATGGCAATTTGTGAGGTTTCGAGGTGCTGGTCGGTGTAACAGGCTTGTTGTGTCCCCATGTGTTCAGTCTTTATGGCAGGTTTAGTTTCCTAAAGGACACTTTTGCATTCAGCAGCTCATCTTAAGTGTTGAGCAGGAACATGATGCGAAACGATGAACTGTCCAAATGGGGATTACGGGTCCGCGGGTTCAAACAGTTTCTTCTATAGAGGCATTGTAAGTTTTGTAACTGCAATTCCAATGTCGGAAAGTTGTGTTTATGGAGGGCGATTTAGATGCTGTTCAACCATCCAACAAGAACTTTGTTTACTGCTCCTCTTATTATTATGCCCCAGCAGAAATTAGACCCGCCTGATGGAGCCATCGAGAACAAAGTCGGGACGATCTGTCGGATCTCACAGTGGCTCGACCAAAGAGATTAAATCTCCTTGATTTGTGGATCAAGATTTAAAGAAAAATCCCTCTGCACTTTTTTCTGGTTTGTAGGTCGTTCACATTGTTCGACCGACGGTTCACCATCCAGGTGTCTTCCCCCGTCTCACTTCCTTCCGGGGGACGGGGAAGCCTCAGGGCCCGGCGGATAACCTCAAGTGTCCTCGAGACCCCCCTGTTCCCGCTGGGAACAAAGCAGACACATCCCGGGGGCTTTAGTGCTGTCCATATAGAACCAAACACTTCTCCCCGGAGAACAGAACCTGCCGCGCCAGTGAATAATCCTGGTTTACCAGGCTTAGGGGTGGGCTGCTTCCAGGCGTGGAGGCCACTAAATCTCACACACTTGTCTAACAGCTGGGAGACTTCCATACATTCACGCTCCCGAGGCTTCCTGGGACAAATTGGCAATAATAATGTGCATTCACATCACATTCAGCCTTTTTATTGCCCACACAGCATTCTGAAAATATAATTATCCATCAGCCTGCAATAGTAACACGAGAGCAACCAACAACTGCGGTTACCCTCCAACTGTTTTTTTTTTTTGTGTCGCCCTGTGAGAAGCAGAGCGTCTGCTTGTATTGTAGCGCCAAAGTGAAAAACTCCATTATCACTCCGCGTGATGCCTTCTTGCTTTTCCCAGTTACTCACAGCAACCAGCTGCCCGTCACACTTGACTGGCAGACGGGAGCCTGTATCTTGTTTGTATAGCGAAGGGTCTATATGTGTTTCTGCCTTTGTGGCACCACAAGGTCAAACGATGTCTTTACGTTGGTCGTTGCCAGATTTAAATGCCTTTTGTGGACTTTGATAAAGTCGGGGCTGTCAGGGACAAAAACTGTCACTTCATGGCGTTGTAAGGGACTTTGTCGTTTGTCCGTTCCCGCTCCCACTTTGACATAATGCATAGCTCTGTGGATTTGAATCCGGAGCTTTTTGTATCTCCTGAACTTACCAGGAGGTTTCTTTTAGTTTGGCGCCAATATTTGACAGCGTCCAATTTGGCTTTCAGCTGCCTGAAAAGGGTCAAAGATGATTTGTAAGCTCGAAAGAACATGAACTTAATTAAAAGAGAGAACAACAAGTCACTTGTGTCACTTTTGTGTTGGAGAATGAAACGCCTTTAAATGGCGTTGCAAGATGAACTAGAATGGCCCCTCAGTAGGCCGCATACCTCCGCCAAGGCCGGACAATTCTACACGTTACTGTCTAGTTCTCATAGAAAGAACAAAGGAAGTGGACTTATGACCAAAAGGATTTATTTGTCGCAAAGCACAGTCGAAGAATGGGGGGAAAAAATAATCCACATCCACGCCATAATTCAATGGGTTCTTCCCAGGTCCGGCCTCCTTCCCTCCACCAAGTTTGGTGGAAATCGGTTACGTAGTTTTTTGCGCAAACCCTTTTAACCAAAAAAACTGACGTGAGTGGAAACATCCAAACCTCGTTTTTGGAAGTAAACACGTAAAATTGAAACCATAGAAGAAAAGTTATTTCCATCACATAAATCATAACACCATTCATATTCACAAAAGGCTCCGCGTAATGAACATATGGAGGCCATTTTCTGTCCCTTTGCATATGTAAATAATAATAACAATTAAGCTCAGGGCCGCTCCTACAAGATTTCAGTATCAGCCAGAAGATCTTAATAACTAACAGGCATAATGCACATAGTGCGTAGTGTGTAGTTTACTGTATCAGCTCAAGGCCTGAGACCAAGTTAGCACATGAAGGTTAGCATGCAAAAAATGCTAACAAAAGTAATTCGCAGTGATTTCCTACCACGTAAAAGTCATCATTCCCTCGGTTAATGGAACAAAAGCATTTGTCACACACAACCGTTCAACTGAATTGATAATACGTTCGCGCAAACTTTGACTCAAGACTTTGTTTTCACTTTTCTATCAGCACATGGTTTGTTTGTTAGCATGAGCTTCCATCCATGTTACCTGTCGCTCATGGCTCCACCTTGTCAGTCAGGAAGTGAGAGCATCCAATGGGCTTCTCAGTGACCCAGACTGTACCACGACTGGCTGGACTACGGGAGGGGGGGGGGGGGGGGGGTTAAATGACTGGAATGTTGATCAAGACATCTCCCCGCAAACAGACCACGTATCCTCTATGGTTGTGGAAACACCATTTAGTTCCAGTGGGGGGGGGGGGGCAGAACATGCTTGTTTGCCTGAAAATGAATCGCCTTTTATGGCCTATTGTCCGCGTTATTGTTCCCGAGAATGTTGCAATCTGTTCCGCATGAGCGAAAAAAACAGCAGGCGTCCCAATGGCTTTGGGAACAAACTGTTTGCCCTCGACCAAATTTTGCTGGAAGTTTTTTGCGCGGTTTGCGTTTCCACGGTTTACATGAACTGTCCTTTTTTCTTCGTCGATGTCAGCATTTTATGACCTCAACGAAAAACGTTACATTTTCAGTGCAGAGACAGACGCTCGGGAGAGAATCATTTCTTACATAAACCCTGTTTGTTTTCCTCTTCTTCCCCGTCCTTTAATGGAAGCACCATTGAATCCTGAAAACGCAGTGGTTTTTGATCCCATGAAGGGAATTAGAAGGGTGAGTATGATGGAATATATAGCAACCCATTCATTGTCACGTACTGTAATGAGTGAGGAAGAGAGATTTACACTTCAGATGACACTATAATGACTTGGAATGGTCCCAAAACCTTTGAAAGGGAACGAGGAGGCCGAGCGGCCCGCGTGACGTCTGCAATCTCGTCTTTTAAAAAGAAGTTCTGTTATGTCTTTTAAACGACATCCAGCCTCCAATCGCCGCGTTCCTCTTCTTCTACGCGTCGGGTTTCCAGTACAGCGAAGGGAGGAGACGAAGAGTCGCCTAACTACAACTACATTTTTACATCCGAGATCTTTCCGCCCGGGGTTTTTTAAACACCGTGGCCACGAACTGTTCCCAGATGTTTACCTGTTGTGTACACTGTATCGTTTGTCTGGAGTGGAAAAACTGTAGCACTGACTCACAACCACAAGTCTTTTGAGGCGCTGATTGGAAGAGTACATGGTTTCTGGTTCAACGGCGGGCCAAAGCGAGGCTCCGTCCATTGGCTCGGGCTCCGACCAAGTCAACCTAACGTTATCTGCTGAATGGGTTGTAATCAGGTTGCAATCGGGAGAAAATGGTCTTGAAATTGCGGGACGGTGCCTGCAGCCAAGTCTGGTACACGGCCCAGTGACTTAGTAATTTGTGAGCTCCCTGTTACCCCTGAATGCACCGTGTACAATACGCTGCACGCGTTAGCACTACATGAATCCGTCATTGAATTTAATAACCCTAACCTGCTGAATCAAACGAGCTTTTACGTCGCCGGCCGTATCGGATTCTCCTCGGGGATATGGTCACCGTGTGGTTGTCAAAGAAAGAAAAGTTTCTGATCTTGCATTCAACTTTAAATCATCGACTGTGAGACGCTGAGAGCGTCTTCAATTTCTCCTGTGATCTGGTTTTAATGCATGTACACGCGCGTGAAGGTGTTCGCACCATCTGTTTTTCTCGGGATTTCCTCGCGACAAACACATTCATCTTCATTTCTGACAGGTGGATGTTTCTAGAGAAATCATCCGCCCTGCCGACTGAGACGGGACGTAAAGTCTTCCCAAGGTCTCCGTGATGAAAGCCAATAGTTTGGCTGCAGGTTATCGGAGCTGAGACACAGAATCGAGACTAGAGGTGCGGATGACTTGTGGTATAGTTTATGGTTTGAGACGACCCATCATGGGACTACGTGGAGGGTTTTAAAGATACAGAAGACACTGTTGGGTGAGGGGACCCTCTCGGGAGTTTGGTTAACAACACGTATGGGTCTGAGGTGTGTGCTGCCCGATTATCGACTTCTGCTTTTTCCCATCACAGATGCGACAAAGATGACCTGCTCTGAACAAGTGGCCAGCAGTCATATAAAACCACCGAATTCACTGTTCACAAAGTTCCTCCTCCTGCTGACAGTGGTAAGAAATGTGGACAGATTATATCTCAGTCGCGAGGTCTTTTAAATGCTGCTGAAAGAATCCATCTAATCTTTCCGGATAAAACGCTCAGAGGAGGTTTACACAACACGTTCCTGTCGAACACCACCTCATCCTCCTCTCTCACACCAATATTCTACTGGTTAACATATGGTTCTGATACAGTAGCTCCCCCTTTTAGCAGAGGGCAGAAAATATACTGTGGCAAAGTTTAAAAACGCATCCAAGCGGCCTGTTCCATGACTTCACATTAAATCATAGCTCTCCTGTTTGTGAGGACTGGCCACCAGCTGGAAAACCCCCTGGTCCGAGATGTGACCCTCCGTCACAAAAAGCTTCTGTTCACTCGCTGCGGACTGTGATTAACCGGGTGGTTGCAGACATCAAGCGTTCAGAGAGGGCCGGAGGAGTCGGAGCGTGCGAGTGTGTCGAACAAACCCTGTTCAGTCTCTGAGCGGCGCCGAGCGACAGTCTGTAGAAGATTATCACCGACTCAACATCACCTCCTACTGGTGGGCTTCAGTATTACAGTGTTAAAGTCCGAGTTCAACTGAAAGAAAAATACATACAATAAATACATAAGCATTTATTCAGATAGTCTTTTTTGCCATACACAGGTGCAACAAACAATTTGTAACAAATATGGAAAATCAGTTTACCCATTTTTCTTTCTTTCTTTTTTTAAACAATAGAATCCCCCCCCCCCTTTCACCCTAACAGTAGAATAATGTTTTGATTTAACAGCCACAGCTTCATATAGATGACATGAGTAACACTTTCTTTTATTAGATACATAAAACAGAATGTAATTTGGTACTAATTATAAAGAAAATAGAGAATCTTCTAGGACAATACACAGTAACGCCGCTTTCAGACAGGCACTGAAGTCCAGACATTTTCCGGAGGGGCTGTATGTGAGAACGCAAGATGTCAGCAATTGTGGCCCAGAATATTTTTCTGGATCTTTTTACTTCTGCCAACCTTCTAGAAAAAAAAATCCAGAAAATGTCCCCTAGAAAGGACAATTTCCAGGAAAACTTCTTTGGCGAGCGAGTGGGGAGCTCTACCCGGACGCCACCCCCTCGCCTGAATGTTCCAGAAATGTTCCTGCTGTTGTGAACGCGTCAGACTCGGGGGGGGGGGGGGGGAACGGACGGACGACTCCCACTGCGTTCGTCAGACATTGTCCTCATGGACCATGACATATTTAATAACAGGAAAAACTTTCACATATCCGTTTAAAACTCATGTAAATATTAACGAACCAATGATCGTATTGGCAGCTTCATTCTCTTGATGCTGAGCGGAATCATTGTGTCAGTATAGAATTAATCCACAATGTTTTCTGGAACTTTACAAATAATTCACATTTACATGTCAGTCTTCAAGGAAATTATTACAACTCTGTGGGACCCATGAACAGTGTTAGAGATAAAAAAATAAATTAAACTGTCATCCTGTAATTTCCAAAGTCCATTTTACTCGCCCGCGTTACCCTCCCGGCCAGACTATAACTTTCGGTCGCCATTTTAATGGCTCATCTTACATCTTACATGGATTTATGAAATAGAGAGTGACTGTGTGCGGAGCACCTAAGAGTTATAAGTTCATACCGACGACGGTCTTATGTCGTTGTCACACCATCTTGTTTCTCTTCCCGGCGCATCTTGACGTTCCCAGCCGAGCACCCGTATGTGGTGACGTGCCGGTCGGTCGGTCGGTGTGTGTGTGTGTGTGTGTGTGGGTGGGTGGGTGGACATGACATCTACGTGGCCTGTTTGCCAACCGCAATTTTCGACAATGTGCGACTGTGTCAACACAAATACCACAATGCCTCTTTTCTCACTCCATCATCCCCCGGAGGAGGAGACAGACTGCAGGGCTCAGTCAGTGGATTTTCTTTTTCCTTCCTTCCACATGTTGTTTTCTTTTACCTGTACAAAAAAAGAAGGAAAAAAAAAAAAGGTGGAACACGTGTTGAAATAAAAATAACAGTAGATAGTGGCTCTGTGTAACGTACAGTCAAAGATAACTGTCTATCGGGGGAGGGAGTGAAGTGTTTAAAGCTCCCACCTGTAGCCTGTGAGTGTCAGCTAAACATTTTCTTTAGTTTAGAGAAGAAGCCTCCCTCCTCCTCCTCCTTCTGTTTTCCCTCTCCCTCCTCTGAACTGGTCGTCTTCACACCAGATCCTGGTGTGCTGCTGCTGCCCCCACCTGGACACACACACACGCACACACGCACACAGACTTAACTACTGGCCGCTACTGACACTATAAAGCTGCTTTCGGGCTGCAACTAACCATTATATTCATTACCGATTAATCTGTCAATTATTTTCTGGATTAATCTATTAGTTGTTTAAAATACAATGACATAAAATTGAAGATTTAGATGAAGATAATGTTTTGTTTTGTCCACACACCAAAGATCTTTAGTTTTACTGTCACAGAGGAGCAAAGGAACCCGAACATATTCCAAAAACTACCTGAACCGACTAATTGATTATAAAAATAGTTGCCGATTAATTAAGTAGTCGATTACTAATCGATTAACTGTTGCAGTGCTACTTCAGATAAGAAATTTGTTCTTCGCTCAACACTCTGAAGGGCGCAGTAGGAAACATGAGTTTCTCTTTCCATCACTCTCTCGTCTGCGGTTGTCTCATTGGTTGCGATTTGAAAGGTCACCGGCAAGAGGGGTAAAAAACAAACGATGGCAGAGTCGGTTTTACTGCCGATCACTTGTGGGGGCAGGACAGGGATTGTTATCTAGGTCGGAGGGATGTTTCTATTTAAAATAAGGTGGAGTTGAACTCTGACCCTGACCTGCAGAAGGAGTGACACCATTGACGGTTCCCGGCACGTCCGTCTCCTCCTCGGCGTAGCTCAGCAACAGAGAGCGCTGCCTCCGCGTCAGCTTCCTGCAGGGAAGCAAAAAAGACAGTCAAAACACATATTGAGGTATTTCATTATTAAACATTTCAAAAATCTCAAATGAATGTGTGTGTGTGTGTGTGTGTGTGTGTGTGTGTGTGTGTGTGTGTGTGTGTGTGTGTGTCTGTATGTGTCTCTTACTTGGGCACTCGTATCTTGATGTGGACGTAATGATCTCCGTAGCTGTAGCTGTTCATCCTCCGAATGCCTTTGCCCTGCAGCCGGATCACCTCATCTGCCTGGCAACCGGCAGGAATCTGGCAACACAAGCAGTAAAACCTACATTACACATTTGCTCCATGGAATCTTCAGTAAAAAAAACGTATGTGAGGAAACAAAGTTGTTGGCAGCAAATTCCGAGAAAAACTAGGAAATGAAAGCGCTTTCACCTCTGATGTCATTAAAGCTGCTCCCCCTGCTGGCTGGACATAGAACAGCTGGTCACAGCATTCTGTGCCCTGACGCCGTGTAAACTACTGCAACAACCATACTTTTTCATAAATTCCCCCGCTGCTGACTCACCATTATACTGATACTTTGGTAAAGGCCCAGTGCGTTGGCCGTGCCCCCCAGGACAGCTTGAGCGATAGAGATCGACACGTCCGAGTGGATGTCAAAACCAGCGCGTTTGAACACTGGGCTCCTCTGGACCTGTACGGAAAAGTTGTTTTTTAATTTCAACACATCAAACTCCTTCTATAGTACATGTGCTCCAAATCTGACAAAAAATGAATGTGTCACAGATTCAAGACGGCAACAACTTACCCTGAACGTGATGAGGATTTCTTTTGAGCCTACTGACGTGCGCACTGTCTGACCATCGTCCACACCTGTGAGGAAATATCAGACAAAGTGTTTTTGGCTCAATGTATTTATTGTTATTTAACTGGAACTTTTTAAAAGCAACAGTGTGTAATATTATATATTATTATATATAAGAACTTATTCACAGAAAAAAAAATACACAGCGGGACACACAGATTTTGTCTGGGAAAATTAAATAACACTGAGAATCCCCTATTGGATCACTGAGTTGAGCTAGTAGTGTTGAATCCTTTGGCTTCGTCTCCTTGTGAGATTCCAGGACGTGAACCTACCGGCGGGTACGGGCACGGAGACCGTCTGCCTCTTCTTGGTCTGACCGGACCCTCGGCACAGGGCGCATGGCGTGGTGATGAGGGATCCCTTCCCACCGCAGCGTCGACAGGTGCTGCGCATCACGAAGGGGCCGGTGTTCATTGACTCCTAAAGGGGGGGCGGGGGGGACGAGACAGAGAGTCAGGAACTCCAACTCCCGGAAAACTTCAGACCCTGAAGAGTTTAAACGCAGATCCACATCCGGCGCTGACACTCACCATGCCGGTGCCGTGGCAGTAGTGGCACTGTGACACCTTGGTGCCCGGCTCGTTGCCCTTCCCCACGCACCTCGGGCAGGCGTCGTCCAGGTTCACGCTCAGATCCTTGTTCGCGCCTTTTGCTGCCTCTGTGAATGTGAGCTCCATCACAAACTGGGGGGGGGGGGGGGGACAGAAGAAATTAATTTACACTTGAGACTTTCATATTTCAATTTAATGCAATAAACTATAAAAAAGGTTTGAATGACAAATTAGTAAACATAGAATAATGGTTTTACAGTTAAAGGGGCAGTAAACAATTTTAGCAAAACACGTTCTGTAAAAAAATGTTACAGCCAGGGTCCAAAATTAACTTTTTTTTTGCTTTTTTGCTGGCTTCGCGCGTACGACTTTTTTCTATTGGCCAGAGTGGCGTGTGGTCTCCATAATTTACTCGCCAAAGAAAAGAATTAACACGCATTTGGCGACTTGCGAGTGCTAATTTTGGACCCTGACTACAGTGTGTGCTGTTTGTCAACATCACTCACCTTAAGAGACTTGTTAGCGAGTGACGCTATGATTCAGCATCAACAACAACAACAAAGAGAGAAACAAACTTTTCCCCAAAATTGCTTACCACCCCTTTAAAAATAGCAAAAACTTGCAGCAGCGACAGAGTTGCGGGGTTCTCACCTCGGGCCTCTGCTCGAACATGCTGTTCATGTCTCCGAAGCCCCTTCCTCCGGTGAAGTCTCCAAAGATCTTCCTGAAGAGCTCCTCCGGATCGATGTTGGTCCCCCCGGCTCTGTAGTACTGCTGCTGGCCACCTGCGGCTCTGCCGGCGTCAAAACCTGCCGCTCCGTACGTGTCATACTGCGTCCTCTTCACCTCATCGCTCAGCACCTAAACACGAAAAATGTGTGAATTACATCATTTAAAGCTGCTGCTTCTCTATTGTCTGGAGTTTGTTCTGTACCTCATAGGCTTCAGCCAGTTTGGCGAACTTCTCCTTGGCCTCCGGGTCGTCCGGGTTGGTATCCGGGTGGTACTTCTTCGCCAACTGGTGAGAGGATGATTTAAAATAAATGAAAATGAGGATTGAAATCAGGCCCCCACGATCCCGCTACTCACGATGTACCGATAAAACACAAAAGAATGATGAGAAACCGTCACCCTGTGTGGGTGTTAAACGCGTGTCGTCTCTGACCTGGTAATATGCCTTCTTGATGTCCTTCTGCGAGGCGCTGCGGGAGATGCCCAACACTTCGTAGAAGTCCTGCTTGTTCGCCAGCCCGCAGCTGGTGTGGAGAGATCGGCAGGAAGTGACACGGGGAAATATGGCCCCTGCGCAGAAGAGGATGTAAAGAGGAACTCGATGAAGATGATGAAGAGATATGTGCAATATTTTAATGAGGAGTCTTTTTTTTTTGGTGCTATAGAGCACCTATAGCTCCCGTAGCTGAAAACGCTAATTCAGCTCCTATAGAAGAAGCAGCTGGTTATAGCTTAGTGGGTTACAACACTGACTTAGGTACAGGAGATGGGGAGGTGAGGGGGCAAACTCATTGCTCTTGGGCCCTGAACGCATCACACAGCTCAGGAGGTAGAGTGGGTCGTCCACTGACCAGACGATCTAGGGGTCGATCCTCGAGTCCACATGCCGATCATGTGACCTTGGGCATGAACCTCAAAGTGCCCAGTGTGTGAGCGATCAATGAGCTAAGTGCTAAGTGAATGTTACTGTTACAATTAATCGGTGTTTTCAATTATTTTGTCCGCCGCACCTGGGTCGATGAGGGTCGCCTTGGTAACAGAAACACCTCCATTTATGACGCATTCCTTTTCGACAGCACCACACACACACACACACACACACACACACACACACAATACTACATACCTCTCTCAACATTATAACCCTTCTTGAAAGTTGCATTTATTGCAGGACTGTCTGTCCAATTAGGATGCAGTGAGAAACTAACAATATGCCAAAAAACAACCAGGTTGTCTATTATATTCTGCATCGATTTAAAAACAAAACTCTACTCCCTTGTTTTAATTGCTGTTATTGTCATTTCCCATTTATTCTTTCCGTTTGTAACTTTGTGGAGAAAAAAGGGCTGTAAAATTAAAGTTTGTCCATGAAGTTGTTTATATTTGTTCAGACATTCAGACACACACACGCACACATAGATAGATAGATACATACACACACACACACACACACACACACACACACACAGGGGAGATGTGAGGCTGTTACAAGGACAGAGTGTACAGACTGATGTAACATCAGTCCTCCATGAAGTACACACACACACACACACACACACACACACACACACACACACACACACACACACACACACACACACACACACACACACACACACACACACACACACACACACACACACACACACACAGAGAGAGAGAGAGAGAGAGTGACAGACTCACAGTGACAAACTGTTGACACTGTTATGCTAACATGCTAACATGCTAACACACTTAGCCACCTCACCTGTCACTCCTCCGCTCAATGTCACGACATGTCCGTGTCCCCGGGGGCTCCGGCTCACGGCGGCTCCTCCCCGCGGACCCGGCGAGGTCGCCGCGGAACAAACTCCCGCATGTCCGGCGGCGACGAGGTGAAAACGACCGCTGCCGCCGCCAGAGGAGACCGATGCCACCAGAAAGCGTGTAGTCCGCCGGGCAGCGGACGACGCCATTTTTCGCGTCACTACCGGCGCTGTCAGCCAAGAGCTGGTCTGCGCATGTGCGGGGGTGGCGGATGAACAGTTACCAAATTAAAAGTCTCGTTTTAATGTGACGCAACAACACTCGAGTATTATCTCAACAATGATTCCAGTACTGCACTGACTTGTACTTTCACTATGTGTTTCCATGGTGATCTACTTTGTGGTTGCACTACACTATTACATGGATGGATGGAAATGTAGTTTTTCATTATATATAGTGTATATTCATATATATATATATATATATATATATATATATATATATATATATATATATATATATATATATATATATATATATATATATATATATATATATATGGGAATGCACCATATACATATATGTATATATAAAAAAATTACATGTTTGTACGAAATGGCCTCACATCTTATGAAATAAAAGTAAAACCTATATTTATTTATTTATTTATTTAACTAAATGACTCATTTATATTTTTATATTTACATTTATTAAAATATTTATTTATTTACGTATTTATCAATTTATTTAATATTGACTAAAACGACATTCCATACACAACATCTACTTCCCAATGTCAAAAAAAAGATAAAAAGGGGGGTAGGTTAACTACAACTTTGCTCCACCGAATAGAACCACAGGGGTGTAAGAGATTTTTTTTTTTTTCAAGTACCCCTGCTCATGCACTTTAGAGACAGTAGGGGGCGTCACTGTGCTGTAAATGACATAAACTGCAAGTTTAATGCACCAACTAGTTTGGGAACTGATTTGTGTTTGATGAAATCTCATAGTTGGTGATAAAACAACGACAGGGGTCACTTGGTTCCCTTGGAGGCAGAGAGTGAGACTCCTATGACAACCTCACTGCTGTGATGGGACATTGACCTTTGTGTCCCAGGGTGAGGGTTCAAAGGTCACCGAGAGGGTGCTGGGACGAGAACGGTTTCTTAGTGATGGAAAGCTTCATTATAAAAAACTTTATTTTTTAAAACTTACTTTGTTCACCAGTTTTCAAACTCTTTTCTCCGGTGAAATCGTTCCGGTTGAATGCTGAAGGAACGAACTGATGTTTGCAATATTTTTAGGATTGCAGCATGTTACCAGCTAAAGACTTCGTTGCAGATTGCAGTGGCCCTAAGCAGCAACACTTTCTATCGAACAGGCAAATTAAAGAGACACAGTCCATCGATGTGACAGGAGGAACGGTTTGACGGACAAAAGCAGAAGAAGAGAGATCAAGACTTCCGTGTCTTCGGTTGTGTCAGGGTCTTTCTGAAGGCGGACTCGCTGAATGGATGTCAGTGTGTGTGTGTGTGTGACCCTAATGAAAGAGAGGCTCACGCCTCCCTCTCCGTTTACCCGCCATCTCCCTCTCATTCCCCGCCGTCTCCGGGGCGACGTGCAAAACAGCATCCCAGCTGTGTTTGTCTGTGGGGGAATGTGTGACCAGAGCAGAAGGCGGCGGAAATTATCAGCCACTCACTCATGTGAATATCACAACGATTCGTGTCTCAATGAAGATGCTCCGACGTCCCGTAGCCGAAACGCTAATTCAGATAGTTTCATTTTCAGATATATGAAGGTGTGTGTATGTGGATGTCGACGGGTCATGTTGGGTTCGCGTTCCCTCGTTCTGGGTACTTGAAACGTCACACGTGATTGTTTGAGGCGTTGCTTTTCGTCGCCTTCACTTTTTAATCTCTCCAGCTACGGAGATGGACGGTTTGGGGTCAAATCGGCGGGTCGGCGGGTCGGCGGGAGGTGGGGCAGGGGTGTCAGCCTTCGCTAAACTACTTGTGCTCTCCCACACAGGGTTACACACACACACACACACACACACACAAACATAGTTGAGTCTCCATGACTACAAAGTAAGTAATCTACAGGAAATTACACGCATTTCCTGTAGATTACTTACTTTAACCATATCTACTACTTACCTAACCCTAACCCTAATCCTAACATTACCTAAACCTAAAACTAAACCTTACCCTTCAAGCTTTAAGCATATCTTTACCTTAAACATTACACAACACTATCTAACTACTACTTACCTAACCCTAACCCTAATCCCAACATTACCTAAACCTAAAACTAACCTTAGCCTTCAAGCTTTAAGCATATCTTTACCTTAAACATTTTAAGATTTCCGTTCTCTGGACTTGGTTTTGTACCCATAAGGAAAAAGTCCACATAATCATGCATTTCCCATTTTGGGATCAATAAAGTCTCTCTACCTATCTATCTATCATCTATCTATCTATCATCTATCTACCTATCTATCTATCTATCTATCTATCTATCTATCTATCTATCTATCTATATATCTATCTATCTATCTATCTACCTATCTATCTATCTATCTACCTATTATCTATATATATATATATTATTTATTTATCTATCTATCTATCTATCTATCTATCTATCTATCTATTATCTATCTTCTATCTATCTATCCATCTATCTATATCTATATATATATATCTATATATCTCTATATAGATATATATATCGATCTATCTACCTATTATCTATCTATCTATCTATCTATTATCTATATATCAATCTTGTGACTGCAGATGTAGGTCCTCATAACATGAGTAATACCTTGGCCACACATGCACACACACTCACAACCTTGTACTTCATCTCAGTGAGGACACTGGTAATACAGTCCCTAGCATCTTCACACAACTAAATGCCTAACCCTAATATTAGGGTTAGCCCTAACCCTAACCCTAGCCCCAATCCTAATCCAACCCTAGTCTAACCCTAAACATAAAACCAAGCCTTGACCCTCAAAGAGGCCTTTGAAGGTGTGTCAAAGAACGAGGGCCGGACAAAATGCTCTCTCTCCGTAAGGTCTTCACTAAAAAAATGGTCCTCACAAAGTACCAGTACACACACACACACACACACACACACACACACACACACACACACACAGTGCTCGTTGCGAGCCTGCGGTTGTAATAATGGGTGTGTTGGAGTCATGAGCGATGGTAGCAGGGCTCCATATATCAGCCCCGCTGTCAGACCCCACTTCATACCTCGAGCCCAGGAACGCCTCCGACACACGGAGGGACACGCCGCCAGTGACCCAGATTATAGGCCCTGTGTGCGGCTCAAACAAACGCACAATTGTGTGGAAGGGCTGACGTGTTCGTGCAGCATGAGCCACGCGTGTCAAAAGACTCTGACGTCAGCCCTGCTGATCAAGACGACGTCGCACCGCGGCCACTGAGAGTTCTCCGTTCTGATTGGCTGGGGGGTTGTGGATTGACCTATGATGCAGGTGTTTTTTTTTCCCCCATTCTCAATTGATGCACCATTAAACTATAACACTGGGGCTTTTCTTGAAGAGTTTAGAGCTCAGGTTATTTATGTGTCCAATAACATTAATAAATTACTGTACAAGTTGCAGTCGACACTGGATGTTATGGACTTGACGAGGGTGTAATGAATGTGAAAGTTCCCCTTTGTGCTTCACAGTTCAAATAGACAAATATTCCAGTGCTGGTAAAGTTTGACTTTGGCTTTAAAGGGGACACTCCACAAATGTTGAAGTTCAGCACGTAATAAAGTTGTACAAGAGAGAAGAACTTGAACCAGTTGACCAATGGGGCAAAGGCGACACAATTTACAATAAAATAACTAAAAGGAGTCCAGATAGAAATCCTAATTTTTCATTTAAATCAAATCATATTTTTCTTGCATGCACGTGGATCTAGCCAGGATTTGGTCTGCCACTGTTACTGTAACTATTATGTATCCAATACAGTGTGACAGGTTATTGTGATTGTTGGATTTACACAATGGACATGCGTATCATTTCATTTGAGAGTAATATGATGCAATAGTAAATGAATGCGAAACTTTTTTGATCTGCAAGGCTTACTCTGACCATAATCATGTGAACATCTGACCCTAATATTCATATAAATAGTCACAAAGTTTGATGTTCATGAGACGATTGCGCCAAAGCGATTGAGAAATAACTGTAAGAAGCTCGGCATGCTGTGTCTGAACATCCTAATGTGTTGGGAATGGGTCATGAATTTGGGAATCAATCAGACAGGAACTCCATCTACATATTTATTATTATTAATAATAATAATAATAATAATAATAATAATAATGATTTTATTTATATAGCACCTTTCAGAAGTAGCTTCACAAAGTGCTTTCACAATGACATACAAATCAGGGACAATTAAAATCAGCATTCCAACAATAATACGGTTTTCAGGTCACATATCTGTATAAAGAAAAGATATAAAAAGAGAATATAGAAATATGCATCACTAAAGCTTGGGAAGAGTGAAATCAGAGGCGATTTTACCCATCTTGTGTTTTTAAAATCTCTGTACTGTACAGTGTTTAATGTACAGTTGTACGGCGGTCAGCTCACTTGGTGGCGCCCCCTGCAGGGGCCTCGGGCTCCGACCCCACCGGCCCTTTGCTGCAGGTCAGGTAATGCCAAAGGTCACTGCGAACCGTCTCGCAGTGTTCGTGCGCCGAACGTTCAATTGGTATCAAATCGGTCGTCTCAGCTTTTGGAAAAAAGAAAAGGCAGTTTTAGTCTGTCACATGTCAAAGCTCATTGGGATTCCATCCAATCCTAGTGCAAATTTTGAAACACATTTCTAGAATACTGGCAAAAGAGAGGCTCCCACTGAGTCGGATGGAAATGGAAAAAAAGTGTCTTTCTTTATGAAAATGTGACAGTTAATCTTCGTCCTGCTCCTCTGCACTTTCCCCCCTTTTGTTTCGTTTAAGTAGCCCACAGAGTCAACAGGCCCACGTGAAACGCTCGCCACTTGGCAGCGTCCCCGGCTCGCCCTTTTTTTCGGGGCCAGACCAGACCAGGCCCCTGTCCGAAGCTGAACTTGGGTGTCGTTCAACATATGAAGAAAGCAGAGGGAGAACTATCTGAATCGGGCGCAGATCATAACAGGCTGGGACATTTTTCCGGAGCATCCGGGCGAGCGATGGCGCGAATACTCCAGAATGCATGCTGAATATTCTCACATTTTCTGGAAGGAGAAGTACAAGAGGATGTCCGGTGCCACATTTGCGTCCTCACGGGAAAAGTTCAGGAAAATGGCCAATTGGAAATAAAAACTAAATATAGAATCTCGAGTCAAATGTGATAAATCTGCCTTAAATCTTCAACAAAATATGATTCAAAACTTTGGTGATACGGCACAGACGGATTTTTCGGATTCTCCTTGATGTCGCGGTTGATATCAGGGTTTTGATTTCCTCCCGTCTGATATTTCAGTACAAGGTGGATGAGATCTGGTGTCCTCCCAGCCGCAACGGCTGTAGGTGGTCTCCTTCATCATCAGACGACTTGTTTTTTAATACCAGCCTTGGATTTCACTGCCGTGTTCCAGCCCATCTGCCCCTCTCTTAAAACTTCGAACAAGAGGAACCAAAGCATACGTGACTTCAGGAGTTATGAGCCACGACGTGAATTGATTTCAGCGACTGTTACGGTTTTGAATAAACGACCGTGTCTATTTGCAGTCAAATCACAGCCGACTCCTGACCGATATGATAATCGCACATGCGATTAAAATCCTTTACTGTCTGCATTTCTAGGAGGTTTCGTAAACCGCCCTCCCCGAGAGGTGAATCTTGGGCAAGTTTAAAAATCAAAATGACTGCAAGTTGTTTATTTGTGTGCAGCCAAATATTATTCAAACAGAATCAGAATCAGAAACACTTTGTTACAGTTGCTCCAATCGGGAATAGAAATATATACAGACCTAAAAAAGGAAATATAAAAAAACAAACTATATAAATACATTTTAGTGTATATTAGTAATATATACATGTATACTATACGTATATAAAGTATATAGAAGTTGTAAAATCTGATGACCACAGTTCTGGCGATGCATCTCGGGGGAATAAGTCATTTTATATTTCAAACTCCGGTCGGGAAGTTTTCCAAAGATACAAGACATGAGATGTTTGCGTGAGATGAGGATGAAACGACGCCGAAGGTCGAGTAGATTATTTGCATTTGATTAAAAAGATTTGAATATTAGCACTTTGCAACAAGCTGATACCTGAGCATAGTAGTAAGGAGTCGGAGCAAGATGATTTTAATCACCTCTGAGGTGAACAGAAGAACTGTCACACAAAGACTGTTCCAGTGTGTGGATTTTCACATGAACTCATTTCTTGGTCGATTGGTTTTAAAGCTGGCGGATGCCGCCCTGGTCAGACGTCCAGGTTTCCACGGCGGCACACGTGTTGGTTTGACACTCAATTATCCGGACAGGGTTGTGTCACGTCACCGCTCCGCTACTGCGCGTGGCAGAACAGTCGCAGAACCCACAGACGGGCATCTTCCCTCGGGCATCTGGTTCCGATCACATCTGCACGGAGGTCCTCGATGTTTCGCACAACACGTCGCCCCTTCCTCCCCGCGGGCCGCCGAGTGTTTGCCTTGTCCGAAGTCGAACGAGCTGCCGTGGAGCTACTTCGCCCCAAATTGGGGAGCAGAAGAAAAAAGGCAGCGTTGTGTAACCGCTGTGGGTTTTCTTCTCCCCGCTTGCTCCCTTCTTCAGCAATATTCCCCGAGCGCCGCGAAGGAGAGAAAGGCGGCCTTTGTTTGGTTATATTAAGTCACTAATCTGCGGAGTCAACAGACGGAGGGTTGCTCTGCCCCTGCGGCTCTGCGGCCGCGGCCCCTGTTTGGGTGACGGCTGCCATGGGGCTGCTCGTAAATGTCCTTCATGGTTTCCTCTGATTCTCGTCTTCCCAAGCCCAAGCTAGTGTGTGTGTGTGTGTGTGTGTGTGTGTGTGTCTAAATGAGAGGGTCTCTCCTCTTGTAGGTTTGAGGGTTTTTGGCCCAAAGCGAGTTACTGCCAGTACAGATGGAGGCGGACAGAATGAAGCGCGAGTGAATCAAAGTGAAGTCAACGTTGATCCAATCGGGTAAAACACTGCAATTTAACATACGTGACGCATGTTGTGTGTTGCGTCCAGTAGGGGTCACAAAAACCCCAGCTCCTTGTTTGGGTTTCAACGAACCAGCTCCGGAAAATGTCTCGGACCCAACGGCAAGTGGCCCAGTCGAGCCACTCGGCAGCCATCTTGGCGACGTCCACCGGCCAGTTGGTCGAGGTTCGCGAGGCTCCGGGCATGGACTCGGGGGGAAATGTCAGGGAACATTCGGGTCCGGACATTTTCCCCGGAGTTTGCAGATCACAGGGGTTGGAAATTTTCCAGAAGATTCCGGCGAGGGGACGGGTGGAACCTGGGTGGAGCAGCCCACTCGCTCGCCTGCTGTGTCCTCACATGGGCTCACGCGGAGGAGAGTCAGGAACAGGCGTAGGAAGAAAGACCTCAATTTATTCAACATTTTGAGAATAAAGTTGAAATATCCCTCAACGTCCGTGTTGTGGCACCAGTTCGGCTGTCACGCGTCCACGTTAACTGACGTCAGCAGAGCTACGCTAGCTACGCTAGCTACGCTAGCTTCGCTGACTGTACGGCTCTCAAAAATTAATCAACGGTTGTTCGCAAATTGTGCAAACACCCGTTGTCTCCGCATCGTTTCCCCCAGATTCAGCGTGTCAATAATAATATGGCATCTTTACAGCTTGGTTAGCAGCTGGCGTTAGCTTAGCAAACCGGCTGACAGAACATCAACATCCGGTTGTGCGGTGCTGCAGGGTCACAATTTTTCGACTTAATAGTATTTCTACTTTATTCTCGACATTTCGAATTTCACTCTCGAAATGTGAATTAAATCAACAACAAAAAATCTTCCCGCTCATTTTCTTTCTCCTTCTTCTGCTATCGACTATCACGAATGAGAACCATCGACGGAAAAAAGTCCTCCTTCTGCCGAAATCCGGTGCCAACTCCCTCCTTGCTTGTTTCTTTTTCTTTTTTTTATCCCCCCTGTCGCTCTGCACCCAAACCTTCATCCCCTCCCTCAATCTCAGCCCCAGAGAGAAAACGTCTTGTGGTCCCGTGTTGGAAGCGTTTGCCAGTTGGGCTCCCAGCTCGAGGAGAACTCGTGTGGCGAGCCCACTGGTGGTTTCCACGGGGGGAAAACATTTTCATATTAGCTGATAAAACCTCTCAATGAGTGGAGCACACTGTATTATTATGCCCCCCCCCCCCCTCCTGTGTATTTTGTGCACATGTGTCGGTGTATGTCCGTGCACGCAGGGTCTGGAGGAGGCCACCCACTCAGAAACTTGCGGACTGGTCTTTTCCCAGGACTCGTCCCAAAACGTGTCCCGGGCCAGTGCGCCCGGCTCCAGCCTGATCCTGGGAAACGCGCCGTACCTGCACTAATGAACACAAATGTGTTTTCCCAAGTTGTTTTCCCAAGGACTCCCGCCGCTAGTTGGTGATGGACTGAAACGCAGCGACGCCATGTTTGGTTCTCAGCGCCGCGCGGCCTCGTAGGCCGTTCATTTGACACATTACAGTGCGGAGCCACCGTTCTTCTTCTCTCCTCACTGAGGTTTCCACGCTCGCACACGGCATTTCGTTAAGTCTGCATTTAGAAAACAAGGAGAAGGTGACCACTAGACTTTATTCCATGACTAAAGAGTGTCTCACTCAAGCCAATAACACTGCGAATTGTATACTTGCACATTTGCACTATATTCATTAGATCTATGCAAAAATTGAGCACATGCTAAACTGCACCGGACTGTAAATACATATTGTTCTTTTGTACGTATTAAATTTCTTTAGTTTTTAGCATATATATTTTTTCTTCTTACATCATTCTATTTGGGTGAAACTTGCAGAATGAGAATTCCATTGCCCAGTGCCAGCTTATGTTTTACTGTATGCATGGAAATACACTTGTGGAATCTGGAATCTAACTGACATTGTAGTTGTGAAACACAATGATGAGATGTGATAAATCGCTTCTAGAGGAACTGGCTGAACAGGACGGGACACGTTTTTAGAAAAATACTTGTCACATTGTCCTTGTTTTTCATCCGTGTCTGTCTTTGTTGGTTTGTTTCTTCATTTGTCTTCTCTTTTTTTTTTTTGCAGAATTACGCAAAAAAAAATTTCTCAAACCGATTTGCTCCAAACTTGGTATTTATATACATTGTTAAACAGCTTTCTGTTTTCTTTTAATTTCTTCTCTCAGAACTAGAGAACCATGTGTGTGATCCATCCATCCATCCATCCATCCATCTATCTATTGAATGAAATACAATTTTTTTTCCGTTTATTCATAACTTGTTTATTTCTGTTGTTGTTCGTACGCTGGTCGTTTCGCCGATCTGATCGATGGTGTTTTCTCCTTCTCAGGTCTCTCGACAAAATAAAAAACTTCCATCTCAGTGAGGCCACAACAAGTGACCTGTTGTCATCTGATCTGCTGCAGACACGGAGGAACATCCTTACGGTTGTTGACAATTACAGATTTCTACATGGAGCCCCGGCGTCGGTTTGACCTGCGTCATTCCGACTGCCTGCAGCCGTCACCGTTATCTGAGGGTCAACCACCGCCACCCTGCGATTTGTTAAACTGGCTGTGTGTGTGTGTGTGTGTGTGTGTGCCTAATTTTGCACCACTCCCGTGCTTCCAAGCGTCCATTTCCCAGGAAGTCCCTATCTGCCCCATCAGCTCTGTAACAAAGAGGCCTGCTGCTTGTTCACACCAGAGGATCTGCCTGGAGCTTCATCCAGCCCCGTCACTCCTGACCTCGCCCCCCCCCCCCCCCAGGTGACAGCCGGACCATGCGGGGCAGCGGCCCACCTGAGTGCGGCCTCCGGCTACAGGTCAACGACCGCCTCCCGGCCGACGGAGGAAGACCTCACTCGGATTTGCGATTCACCGCGACGAAGGAAAGAGCAAAGGAAGTCGAAAACAAAGACGCAGGTTTTAGTCTCTGTCTCCCGCCTTTTTTCTATCTTTGGGAAAAGGCGTCTGACTTTGACAAGTTCACTTCAGCCTCATTCCCAGTGGAGCGAGGCTCCATTAGGGGGGGATGAGCGGTGTTTGCCGAGGGGGAGCGGGCCGGGGAGGCGGTCGAAAAAACACAAGACTTGGCAGGATGTTACTTTCCCTGAGCTGCTTTGTCAACAGGTGAAGATGTAATTGCAAACTTGACTCGTATTGTTCGTGTCTGAGTCTCGTCACGCGGGAGCGGACGCGTCAACAGCGAGAGAGAGAGAGGGACAGAAAACGGAGGATGTCAAGCCGGTCGATTGCGTGCTGATGTGACAACAACATTCTTCTGTCTCTTTGAGCTGTTTCGGTGACACGGTTCGAACAAAAGTCGAACCCATAATTCCTTCTGTTTGACCAAGTGTGGAAATGGGAAGAAGACGCCGAGCCTTGATTTCTATTTAGGGCCAGAGGGCGATTAAACGTGGGGTGTTTTTTTTAAAGTACACTGTAAAAAAAAAAAGACGTCGTCAACCTTCAGTAATTTTCACAGAAGAAACTGCGCTCAATCAAAGTGGGACGTAAGCGTTGAGCTTAAAGTGCGATTTGCTTTAAAAACATAAGTCATAATCAATGAATAAAGGAATTAATATTGATGCTCGTCTTTTGTGTACATTAGTCTATGGACACAGCTACCGACAAACCTACAGTATCACACACTCAGTGTACAAGCAGTTGAACTTTTGGGCCCAGGGGCCTGGAACAGCTTACAAGAGGAACAAAGTAGTTTCCCTCTAAAGTACATTGCTGTGCAGAAAAGAAATTACGGCCTCAATAAATTCCAATTGTCGAGGCAGCCCCCTAAAACGGCAACAGATGTTTGAAAGCTGAAGAGGCCGCGTGGAGATGAGGGAGAGGAATTAAAGAGGAGATCAATTCTGGAGGGAGGAGGAGAAGAAGAAGATACGGAGAGATGAAGAGTTCAGCGACAATCGAAGCTAATTTGCTTTGGCCACATCGCGTCACACTAACATAAGAGGGACGCGAATGACGCGAATGACGCGAATGACGCGTCGCCACTCGCAAAGTCACGCAAAATTCATGTCTACCCTCGTCTTTGCATAGACTTTGTATGTATGTAATCTCATTTGCACAATAAGCACAGAAACCCCTTTAATTTATTTGATCAAAACTAATAAACATAAAAATATTTCACTTCCTGCTTCTAAAAGTGGTAACTGGTTTAAACTTTGTTAGCTCTTCTCCGGCACAGCGGTAACTTCAGATAAGCCTCTCTGGACTGCGCATATCGCCAGGCACTCCGGCGCTCAGGACAGATTTAACAGCGGATGCCCTCCGCGCTCACACCGGAAATAAACATTTCCTGTCCGCAAAAAACCTTCCGCCGCTTATTGGTTTTACCTCCGCGGCAAAGTCGGGGCCCAACCTGCCGCCTTCCCGTGCACCGGAGGAAGAGAACAGACAGACAGAGCGAGGCGTCGTCAGTGGCCCAGGTTCACATCTGTGCAGGTCTTACTGTGCCAGGCACCTTCAACGTCTGACCACAAGACACAAGTCATAACCCCCGGCTCCATCTCCATCATCGTCCTTCACTCGCAGCACAGGCCGCTGGAAATCCCAGCAAAGCCTTCCATAAAAGGACCTGTCATCTCCACGTAAAGTCTTCTGCTCTCTCTGGGGGTTTTTTTCTCTCCTCCCCTCCGTGTCCATTTATCTGTGGTATCTATGATTTATGTCTTGTGTTTCATGTAGCTATTTTTTTCCTGTTCCGCAGTCAATGTGAGGAGCAGTGTGCTTCACACAAAAGATAGGGGAATCTGGTTGTAGGTCCACGCTCATAGTGATTTTCATGCGCCTGATACTTGATACTAACTACAGAAGTATGGCGTCGCCCATCGGTTTGTGAACAGCGGTTTTAAAACCTTGAGTTTGGCATTTTGACCAGCGCCATCTTTTTTTTTTAAAACAGGAGTTACCATATATTTGGAAGAGTGTGTGGGGGGGGGGGGGGGCTGATGGAGAGCTCGAGGAAACTGTACGTCCACCTGTACCTGCAACCTGGAGCGATTAGACGGTACGAGCTGTCAATCACGCTGTTCCCACGCCCCGGTTCATACGGTGCTTTATCGTCTATTTGACTCTAAATGAGACCATAACTTACCAAATGAACATCGTGCTGTATTGAAGAAGACTTGATACTAGAGATTGAACCATAAACTCATCTGGAAAATGTTTGCTGACGTTATAAACCAAGTGAGAAGTAGAGTCATTTTCTCATAGACTTCTATAGAAACAACCAGCGCAGTCGCCCTCTGCTGGTCATTACAGAGAATACAGATTTCAGACATTTCCACATTGGCTTCACTTTCCTGACCCGGAGTTTAAGCTCTATTTTATAAACAGTCTATATCAACAAATTAAATATTGACACGTCATTGATAATTAAAATGATAATTATTTAAAGCCCCAGTGTGTACATTTTTTAATTTTCTGGTGGCATCTGGTGGTAAAGTTGCAAACCTCAACCAACTGAGCGACCGACAGGGGACACTATTTAACTCATTCAGAGTTTATGAAAAAACATCAGCTCTCTGTTGCGGGTGATTAAACGTATATGAAAAATGACAATATATTCAATTTCTGTTTAAAATGTATTCACGTTTGGGTTTTTCCGGGTTGTGGGAATTAGCTCTGTCCTGCCTGCTCATTTTGATCTCGCGGACACACGTCATCTGTGTGTTCGACACTAACAATACTCTCTGTGTGTTAAGATTTGACTGATTACCGATTAGTGACTCGACCTTTGATGCGTCCCCACGGTGAAGTGAGCGGTGATCAGTTGTCTCATGATTTGTTTTTTTTTCATCACAGAACAAATGTTGCCGCTGTCATGAGGTTCGTTGCTTTTTTGTATTGGCGAATTGTATTGGCCCGGAGGCTCGGAGGCCCGGAGGCTCGGAGGCCCGGAGGCTCGGAGGCCCGGAGGCCCGGAGGCTCGGAGGTTCGGAGGCTCGGAGGCCCCGAGGCCCGGAGGCCCGGAGGCTCGGAGGCCCGGAGGCTCGGAGGCCCGGAGGCTTGGAGGCCCGGAGGCTCGGAGGCCCGGAGGCTCGGAGGCCCGGAGGCCCGGAGGCTCGGAGGTTCGGAGGCTCGGAGGCCCGGAGGCTCGGAGGCCCGGAGGCTCGGAGGCCCGGAGGCTCGGAGGCCCGGAGGCCCGGAGGCTCGGAGGTTCGGAGGCTCGGAGGCCCCGAGGCCCGGAGGCCCGGAGGCTCGGAGGCCCGGAGGCTCGGAGGCCCGGAGGCTCGGAGGCCCGGAGGCCCGGAGGCTCGGAGGTTCGGAGGCTCGGAGGCCCCGAGGCCCGGAGGCCCGGAGGCCCGGAGGCTCGGAGGCCCGGAGACTCGGAGGCCCGGAGGCTCAGAGGCCCGGAGGCTCGGAGGTTTGGAGGCCCAGAGGTTCGGAGGCCCAGAGGCCCAGAGGCCAGGAGGTTCGGAGGCCCGGAGGCCCCGAGGCTCGGAGGCCCGGAGGTTCGGAGGCCCGGAGGCCCCGAGGCCCGGAGGCCCGGCCGGAGGCTTGGAGGCCCGGAGGCCCAGAGACTCGGAGGCCCGGAGGCTCGGTAGGGAAGACAAAAGGCAAGAGAGGAGAGGAAGAGGCGCACGGTCTGCGGGACGAAGAACAAAGCGATAGAGAGAGAGAGAGGGAGGGAGGGAGGAAGCGAGAGAGTGACCGTGCCAATGGAAAAAGAAACAAGACACAAATCCACCTTTGCCGAGACATAAATCTTTTGTTTTTGAAGTGAGGGATGATTCCATCGTCTCGATCCCCGGATTTAGGTTTTGATGCTGTTATTATGTATCATGATGAGAAAAGGATGAAGAACAGGGGGGGGGGGGGTATGATATGAATTCCTGTCGAGGAGGACAGCTGTATCAAAGCCACTGGGCATATTTGATTTGCGATGGGACCTGGGGAATATCAACGAAGAGCTGTATCTCTGCGTGGAAGTGGCCAGTGGCTTTGATCTCGGCGAGGGCCGGCCGACAAAGACGCCCACGAGATGTGAGGAATCAAAGGGGGGCGGTTATGGGAGGGAGGCTGAACCGGCTTCATATCTCTCTTTTTTTTCCCCCTCCCTCGAATGTTTTGATGTCTTAGTCTAAAGCATGTCTGAAATTCTCTGGCAATCACTTTATCATGATGCCTGGAAAGAAATGTGAAATTTGAGTGAAGGGAAAGGGACAGACAATAAAAAAAAAATTTAAAAAAACATGCACAAGTGGAAAAAAGGGTTTATAGGATATGGACACGGGTCTGTGACGGGTGATTTTTCTTTCTTTGTCCTGGAGAGACTGAACCCCCCCCCCCCCCCCCCCCCCCCCCCCCCCCCCCCCCCCCCCCCCCCCCCCCCCCCCCCCCCCCCCCCCCCCCCCCCCCGGGTGAGAGCATCTTGAAGGAATCTCGATCCCTGTGGAAGGCAAGCTGGCACCTGACCGGCTGGACAAAGCCGAGGTCAAGAGGTCGGGAGTCAAAGGTCGGGGGGAAAGGCCTGACGTGGACGCAGAAGAAAAGACCTGTGAATCACCTCAGACCGTCTGGTCTCTTTCTTATTGACCGTCTCACTCCGAGGGAGGCAGGACAGCAGCTGTTCCTTTCTTTATCACGGGGGGGGGGTTGGCTGATTGTTGCAGGGGCCTGTGGCGTCGGAGAATCCAGTTTGCCTGTTTTCTGTCCAACGTGGCTACATCCGCATTAATACGTTTTACTTTTTAAAAGCTTCATGAGTCGTCCCCACTAGTTTTCCAGCACCTGAAATGGAGACGTTTGAAAACACAGCTCGTACCCGTTTCAGTTGTCTGGAGGCAGCGTTGTGTTGTGGACGGGCAAAAAAACGGAGACGTTCGGAAACGATGACACAGTCACCCACCGCCGCTTCCCGATTGGTTCTCGTCAGTCGTGACTCGACAACCATACAAAACGTAGTCAGTAACAGTTCCATCTCGTCAGCTCTCCAAGAAAAAGGAAATCCCTGCTCGTACTTTTCACCTTTGCTGTTTCTCGTTGTTGTTATTACTTTTCTGTAACTAAGCAACCGTCTGCAGAGTTGACGATCTGCTTCCTGTTTATACGGACATGAACACGATGTGCGTTCTCAGGTGCGTTGGTACAGACGGAGATTAACACCGATACGGAGCTCAAGCGCTTGTCTCGATTGGGGTTGTTTCAGTTTTTAAAAAATGGAAACGTAGTAGTGTGGATGTTGCCTTTCCGTCTCATCATCTCACATTCCGCCTCTTAACATTTGTCCTCATCAATTAAACAGCTAGTTATGTTCAGTTTTTAGCAAGAGTAAGGAAATCGTCGTTTTGTTGCCAGGGTTAGGGTTAGGGGTGGGGACGAACCTATGTAGACTGTACGTTAAGATGGACGACATGACAGCTCCCATAAGTGAGGCCAAAACATCATGATCGCCCCCTGGTGGCTGGCTGCAGTATAGGTCATAAAACCCACCTCTTCCATGTAAGTGGACAAATCTAACAATTTTTTCCCAAAGATAGTTTCTGAAATTTTGGGTAGTTCTTATCACACGGATGTACGGTCAGGTGTTGATGTTTCTTATAAGTTTGGTTGGAATTAGGTATTTTATGTTATAAAAACAGACACCGAGTCCACGATCACCGCCGCTCATAATGTCACTTGGCAATGTGGCATCGCCCGCGTCCCGGACATTTTGCCTTCACTTTTGAACAGCGGCAGGAAGTAGAGACGCGTCGTCCATCTTTATCCACAGTCTCCGGTTGAGAGTAAGCGCGGTCATGCTAGCAGCCTTTTCGATGCTGTTCGTAGGCTGAGAGATACTTGATGCTAAGTGCTAATGTCAACATGCTAACATGTGCACGACGATAACGCTGGTGTTTGTTCACCATCTCAGTTTAGCGTGTTAGCATTTGCTGATTAGTACTTAACACAAAGTGCAAATAAAGCTTATGGGAATGTCATTATTTTTGGCATTAGTTTGATCATAAACCAAATTTGACAAGTTAAAAATTTGACCCGATGTTCACGCTATAAAAACTAGAATCCACATGTCATGACAATCCATCCATTTCAATCTAGGGATGCAACTAACGATTATTTGCATTATCGATTAATCTGTCGATTGTTTTCTCCGATTAATCGATTAATTGTTTGGTTCAAGAAATGGTGAAAAATGTCGATCTTGTTTCACAAAACCTCAAGATGATGTTTTGTTTCGTCCACACAACAAAGATATTTAGTTTTACTGTCACAGAGGAGCAAAGAAACCAGAAAATATTCACATTTAAGAAGTTGAAATCAGAGAATTTTTACTTTTTTTTTCTCATAAAAACTTCTTGAACCGATTAATCGACTATCAAAATTGTTGCCGATTCATTTAGTAGTCGATGACTAATCGATTAACTGTTGCAGATCTAATTCTATCAAGATCAAAAATGTAAACCTCATGATGGCACTGGGATAAAAAAGTTCACCAAACCAACATCTCTGTTCTGAGAGGACACTATATATATATATATATATATATATATATATATATATATAACTATATAGATATAGATATATAACAGTAATACACACTGAACACACACAAGTCCTTTGCACTCGGCATTCAGACGAGTCAAAAAGGACGGTTTACGTAACGGCGGCAGCAATAAAGAGGGAAGTCATTGTGGCGCTCGTCGGGTCACTGCGCGCCCTCGTCTCTGAAGTCCTTCATGCGGCCGTGAACGAAGCACATTTCACGGGCTTTGTCATGTGATGGTCATTTATTTCTTCTGTGTCGGCCGCACGTCCTCAGGGTTCAGGCGAACGCGGGCGCTGATGTGTGTGGTTGTATTCTATACATGTGTGTGTGTGTGTGTGTGTGTGTGTGTGAATAAATCTCTCGGCTTCCTTTGAGATTGATGACGTGAGTTGGACAAACCGGGTTGAGTAAAGAAGGAAAAAGACGATTAACTCGTCTGTTGAGCGTCAAATCATCAAACCGTCCCGACCTGCAGAATGGGTTTGGACCTCTCAAGAAGTCTGCCGGTCGAGCCACTGGAGCGCGGCCTGTTCCCTCAATGCTCATTCAATCATAAAAGCAGATCATCCCGTTCATCCCAGTGGCCGCCGTCGACCCTCTTTCTTCTCCATTCGCCTCCTCACGAGCCCCCTCCTCCCCTCCCCTCGGCCTACTGATGTCGCTCCCTCTCTCTTTCTCACCGCCGACACGACTTGGACTCGGAGAGCCCTATGATTCAAGTGAGCTCAATACAGAAGTGGGGAGGAGGAGGAGGAGGAGGAGGAAGACGAAAAAAAGAGGAGCCCGACTTCAACCTATGAGACGGAGAGACGAGGAAACAGCTCCAGATGTGGAACTCTTCACACAATCACAAGTACATTTGTGTCCTCAGGGGGAAATAAACTCTGTGCTGCTCAACCAGCCTCTTGTTGGAGGACTTGTGAACAAGTCATTCATTCATCACTGTGCTCATGTTTTCAGATTCCTTCCTTCCCCTTAATTTATTGATTCATTTTATTAATTGAAGAGAATTGCGATGAACAGTGTGATATGTTGCCTTTCTCTGCAACTTCTCTGTCGTCCTTTCAGCGCAACGCCATCAGTGCAGGAGTCATGATACAAAAGAGAGATGATTTGGGCTTTTTAGTCAGTATGAAAGTTAATTCTGCAAGGTTTATTTCCCAGAAAGGTATATTCAAGACTGTGTTCCACACGTCCACCAGTCAGTAAATCAGTGCAAGACAGAAGACTTTAAAATTATAAGCTAATCAAAGAAAACACCTAATAAACTCAAATGACACTACAATAGAATTAAAAATAATCTCAGAAATAAAAGCACTTAACAAATACACTAAGATTATGCTAAAATAGAATTAGAAAAAATAAATGAGTTAGTTTTAATGAAAAGGGACAGTCTCTTATGTGCATTTCACTATGTCATCGTCATTTTGATGTACATGTGCAGTGACTACTATATATATATATATATATATATATATATATATATATATATATATATATATATTCCTTAATACCTTTCTCAATATGTAGAATTGCAAATAAAAAGAATCCTTAATTATATGGTGATACCATGTAAAATATAATATGACATTTTAAATGGAGCACACACAGCAGGATGGACTCAAACGTATATGTATATATATAGATAGATATATATCTATCTATATATATACACAATATGAAAGGCGTAAAGAGAGCTGCAGGTCTCGCATAACATTAATCCACTGCCATGACAATGGCTCTTAATGGCTCAGTGGTAAATGAGAACACGACCGCAGGGGGATTAAAGAGAGAGAGAGAGATGAAGAGAGAGAGAGAGAGAGAGAGAGAGATGAAGAGAGATGAAGAGAGAGAGAGAGAGAGAAAGAGAGAGAGAGAGAGAGAGAAAACCCTTGACTGACATAGAAATAACCACGACAGACGAGGACTTTGCTCACGGCTACATGTGACATCGTGGCTTAACCTCCGGCGCTCCGCCACGCTCGCGGCTCCCGGCGGCTCCTCGGGGCCGGTGTGAGATGTTGTGATGTCGTGATGGTCACAGACACTATAGATGCTCGTATCAACTGTGACTCAGGCATAGCGAGCTTACATGCTGACAGACAGACACACACACACACACACACACACCTTAATCCTTTAACAATCCAACTCCCTCCTCCAGTGAGTACATCAAAAAGCACTTAACCCCTGCTGAGATCAATCCCTCCCCTCTCTGTTTTCATTTCCCTGATCAGCCACACGGCTGCTTCTCCTCATTGTGGCTCTGCAAACCCTCGGCAGCAGCAGCGGCAGCGGCAGCAGCAGCAGCAGCAGGCCTTTAGCTGGGCCCGGCCAAAGACAATGGCGGAGCTGCAGGGGATGGAGACGACGACGAGGGGGACGAGGAGGAGGAGGGGGTTGTAGTTTGTTGAGTGGTCGGTTGGGGCGGTTGACAGCAGGAGAGCTTTTTTGTCGTGCCTGTGTGTGTGGAAGAGGCTTATGAAAAGCTGCTCCAAAGTCAAGCAGAGAACAGGAGAGTTGTGATCCGTGTGATTAAGAAGATAAATTGGGCGCTTGGGTGAATGTTCATGGAGACCTGCGGTGGGCCGGTGTGGGAACAAAAGACCCCAAGGTCAACGTCACATGACCAGTGTGTAAACCATTTCAACTAGAAAACAGACGTCTGCATGAACTCACACGCACAGATAACGCACTCTAGAGCGCTGACTGACAACGGACGCGAGTCATTGCTAGTTTCTGACGCTGCGCTGTCACTTCTACTCTCGTATTCGCCTCCTTTCTGATTCGACGTCAGGACCTCTGACGTAGAGAGGGATTTCGCTACGACTTCACTTTCACCTGAGTTCAAATATCTCAACCTGAATTCCACGTCGTTCCGTTATTCCCGTCGCGCCGTTCAAGTCTTTGCATTGATTTTGTAGGCAGTCTATTCACGTGAATAACTGTGCGTCCTGACGCTCCTCGATGAACGCCCCATTGGATCTCACCTCGGCGCTACGACCTGAGATGAAGGTTGTTCCCCCGGAGCGTTCAGTGACACTGCATCCAGAGTTCGTGGGGATTTGCCAAAATGGCTGACGCCATCTTGACGCTGCGGCATCACGTGGATAAAGGCAAACTGCGGAGAGTGGGCGTCGACGCACGTTGGACTCTGCACGTGCTGTTCCTTCAAACTTTATTAATACTGCACACTGCACTTCCCTCGGTCCCTGAACAACAAACACAAGTGTGAAGCCGATTGAAACGAACGGATGAGCGATACGCGAGCCACATACGGACAAGAGATTCCTGAAGGAGCCCTGAAGGAGCAAAACAGGAAGGAGCAGAAACACACAAAAAAAAAAAAAAACCCACAGAGGAAATGGTTTTGACAAACATGCAGAAATGGATTTGCCACGCTCCACAGGAAGGAGCAGAGTTTTCAAACCTGGAGGGTGACGAGAGACAACCATCACGAGACGGAGCCGGGAACCCAGAGAGCCGGTCCTGATCATGGACATGTGGGCACCAGCTGGAGATCGGCATCGTGGGATACCAGGTGAACCCGCCCACCTCTCATACTTGCCTCAGTTTTTTTTCTCTCTTGCAGACGTATTGAGAGTTTGCATCTTTGGATCCGGCACTTGACCACGCGGCGGTGAACCTTCATCCAGCGACGAGTTTATCTGGTAAGATGAGGAAGAAATCAGGGAGAGAGAGAGAGAGAGAGGGAGGGAGAACAATACTATTTTAAAATGGGAGTTTGACATCACTGCAACCAACAGCCAATGGGAGGATGAGAAGACATTGAGCTGACGCCGATCAAGTCAACGTACTGGATACTGACCTGTCTGGTTGTCCGCTGCCAATCTGAGGATGATCTCTCTCTTTGTCCTCAACAGTTTCCCCTTGTTTTAGGATCATCACTGCTTTGAGGACAGCCTCCAAACCTGCCATGGTGGAAAAATCAATCCACCGTGGCTTCGGGGAACAGCAGAGGAGCGTCTACTTCTTTTGTTTTTCAGCAAAACGCTGCGCTCCAGTTTCTGCTGGTGGCAAGAGCACGTACTGTACTTTGCTCAGCGTGAAACCTTTCTCGCTGAATTCTCACATGGGCCCATTCCTGACATTTTCCTTGGGGGGGCTGTACTGGTGGAGCGTTTCCCTTCTCACATTCAGGCACATATCCAGACGTCAGTGCATGTCTGAAAGAGGCCCAACATTACAACATGATGCGGCCCACTGTTACTGTATATAAAGATGGACGACGCATGGAAGAGTCAATAAACGGTTTTATTAATGTGATACTTCCTGAAATCTTTTTGCAAAAGAGTCCCGTGTCTTTCCCTCCATCTTCATCTTCACCTGCTACTAGGACCATGTGTGTTTGTCAACCGGGGTTTGTTGCGGTTACCATCCAGTTCAAGTCGTAATCTTTTCCAGCAATCTTGTGTTCACTAGCTTCACTCAAGGCAAAAATGCAAACATGAACAATTTGACATTTTGGGAAGTAAACTTTTCTGCTATTCCTGCCAAGGAGACAAGATGAGAGAAGATAAGATGAGGAGCCCGGAAAGCGCCACAGCAACAGGACCTGGAGGTGTTTCAATCTGCTGACCCGGCATCAGACTCTCTCCGCTTCTTCACACGTCAGTGTGTAGGAATCCTGAGGCTTAGTAATCTGATCTGAGATCTGAAGCGCGAAGGGGGAGCGAGTCGGACTCCCACCGGCTGATATCAGGTTGTACTTGACCCGCGGAGCGTTCAACATTTTAGCAAGCATGTCGTTAATCTGCTTATCGGAGCTTTAGGCGGAAGATGGAGTTTCGTCTGTTTCACACACACACACACGCACACACACACGCACACACGCACACACACACACAAACCCATTTTTATCCTGTCCCACACACGAAGTCTGTTTCATCTGTACACACACACACACACACACACACACACACACACACACACACACACACACACACACACACACACACACACACACACACGCTCACTATATCCCATCCTGTCTGTTTTCATTTCCTCCCTCTCACCTTTCAGTCCCTGTTACACTGCAGCTTTATCCCCATCTGTCTCTTCCCTCTGTTCCCTCTCCCACAAACCATCGGTTTTCAGAGCACTGTTTCCACGAGACACTTTCCCTTTTAGAAAATTCACGTTGTTTCAAATTTTTTTTTGTTTTTTTTTTAGCTCCATCCCATTTGTCTCACTTCTGCAGATTTAAAAAAAAACAAAAAAACGAAATTCGAATCCAAAAAACCAAAGTCCTCCAACACAGTGTCGTCTTTGTGCAGCTCTGCACAATTATGAAATTGATGTATTCTGAAGAGGAAGAAAAACTACCCACTCTGGTTTTTTCGCGTCGGCCAACGTCCATGACATGGCTCACGGCGGCTCGTCCAAGAGCAACATGCCAGCAACGAGAGAGCTATGCAAAAGAGCGACCTCAAGTCACCCGACTGTCTGCCCCGTCGGCTCTTCTTTCGCCGCCACGGGGCAACAAACATTTGTTTTGTCCTCAGTTTGTTATGAGTCCAGTCAGCTGTTGAAGCGTGTCCCAATAAGTGTTCGACGTCTGGAACACGAAGAGCTGCGTGGAACCGCAGCATAATGGTGGTGGTGGGGGGGGG
>NC_061522.1:3505000-3507500 GCF_022379125.1 Scophthalmus maximus | reverse complement strand
GAGGTAGACATGTAGGTAGATATGTATGTAGGTTGGTAGGTAGGTAGGAAGGTAGGTTGATACGTAGGTAGGTAGGTAGGAAGGTAGGTTGATACGTAGGTAGGTAGGTGTACTTTACTGATCCCAAGTTGAAGCATAGTCATGAGCCCATTCCCAAAACTCAACACCTTTTTTTCCCTCACTGCCTTCCCTTCAGGTTCACACTCCACCGAGACAGTCCGGTGCAACACCTGCATCAACACAACTGTTGTACCAAAAATCCACACGCTCCCAACTTGCACATGCAAGACCCTGAGACACCCGAGGCAGCGACTGGCTTCCAACTGAAAAGGCAAGTCCATCTTCGCCCCTGCTTCACACTCGCAGCCTGGTGCGGTCGCAATGTTATCTTTCCCTCTCTCTGTCTCTTTGTCTCACATATGGACACAGCAGCCAAGCCTCGGCGCTGCAACACATTCCCTCTGGCCGTGTGTGTGTGTGTGTGTGTGTGTGTCCGTCTTGCGGCCGTGACCCTCTGAACGCTGGAGCTCAGCACATGTCAGTGACTTTACTTTTGATTTCCTCTGTGAGCAGACAAAAGGGCGAGTCCTTTCATCTCAGATCGGTGTGTATCAGCAGGCCAGAGCACCGGGAATCAAACCCGCCCCTCTGTCAGCACTTTGTACCTCTTGACCTCTGGCAACACACACACACACACACACACACACACACACGCCGATACCCGTTCTCATCTTTCACCCCGCTAATTTCCAACCCACTTGCGCTCAGTGCTTTTTCTTTAATCATATTCTTGTTGTACATTTCTAAAGGTGTAAAAGTGGATCTTGAATCCAAAATTGCTGACACACACACTCACACACACACCTTGGCTCGGCCTCCATGTTGGCAGGGGCGAGACTGTGAACCCGCTGAGATTTAGCGGCTCTCGTTTGCAGCCCTGGCGGAGATGAAAAGGAAGCCATTATGCTCTGGAAGCAGCTCGCTGCCAGACTCTCAGTCGGCGGCTCACACAGACGCTCACGAACGCCGACGCACAACGGCTGAGCTAGCGAGCGTAATTGTTCTTGGCAGGTGTGCGACTGCAAAACAAACAAACCACGAAAGCTTCTGACAAAGTGTCAGGAGAGAGATTCCCCCCGGTGTTTCTTTACGAGCAACGTGCCAACATGCTGAAGTAGTGAGAATGAAAGTTCAGGTTTCTTTGCCTCCTTCCACTCGGAGACGGTAGATAAAAATGGACGTCGTCGCCGGGTCTGGAAAATGAAGCCAATGGATGTGCCTTCAGTGTGTATTCTCTGGAATGACCAGCAGAGGGCGACTCCACTGGTTGTTTCTATAGAAGTCGATGAGAAAACAAATCTAATTCTCACTTGATTTATAACGTCAGTGAATATGTTCCTGACGAGTTAACGGTCCCAATCTGTAGATTCGAGGCTTCTTCTACAGAGTGCAACAGGGAAAATCCCATTCATATTCTCAATTGACATTTTGATTATTAGCCACAATGTCGTAAACCATCCAATGCAGAATCGCCACGAGCTTGTGAGGTTGTGAAACCATGGAACTCGCTGTTGCCATGGAAACGCTTACTACACCCGCAAAACTTCATGTTTGCTAGTGACGCTGCGTCGGGGCTGTCGTTCCGTTATACCTCAGAACTCGAAATTACGAGTCGGAGGTTGCAACATTGGAGCGTAGATACAAAGGGAAATCTTAGAAGAGTTTTTTTTGCTGCTCCCTGTTTCTGAAATGTTCAACTTTCCATCTTATCAAACCTTTCCATCCAAAATTCTTTGAAGGCCTCTTCAGATGTCGAGACACTTCTAAAACGTATACGACTCGTGTACGTGGTTCCGTACCTTGACCGTGCGGTGGTGCTTGCGGGCCGCCTGACACCTCATGTTGCTGGTGTTGCAGCAGCCGGTGCAGCGCTTCACCTCCACGCACGGCGGCCAGATGATGAAGTTGGCCGAGGTGGGGTCCACCTGGCTCCTGGGGATCTCGTAGATCGCCGTCCGCACCTTGCACACCGCCGGCATGGCCTCCTCTACCACTGGAGGGGGGGGGGGGGGGGGGGGGAGGTCGGAGGTTAGATGATTTATGGTCATCGGAAAAATTAATGGAAAAATATCGAGGGTCCAATTCACTGAAGAGTAAAATCTTTGAAAAAAAAAAAGATGGTGTCTTAATAGTGTTTGCGGTTAAAGGGTTAATATTTTGTTAATTATACAAGATAATAAGCAGGAGAACTGTGTCTACGTGAAATAAACCAACTTTTATTCCACGTACCTGCACTTGTGTGTGTGTGTGTGTGTGTCTCACCAATGCTCCACCTGTGTCTGGTGTGTGTGTGTGTCTGGTGTGTGTGTGTGTGTGTGTGTGTCTGGTGTGTGTGTGTGTGTGTGTGTCTGGTGTGTGTCTGGTGTGTGTGTGTGCGCATCTCACCAATGCTCCGCCTGTGTCTGGTGTGTGTGTGTGTGTGAGTGAGTGAGTGAGTGAG